>NC_072734.1:118808074-118915872 GCF_026930045.1 Uloborus diversus | reverse complement strand
TTCACAATTTTCTACATATGGCAGCAACGCAATTGTTTCGAAATTCTACTTTAGTGGAAAGACAGCTTGAATGAAAGACAAAAATTTATTTTCCTTGCCGTATTTTGCTTTCAGTATTTGTGCAGGAGACGATCTACAGCTCTACTGCTGTAGTTACTCAATAGATGGCGCCACCGCAATAAATTATTATATACACATATAGTTTAAGTGGCTTCATCCATCGAATAAGTAGATAATTGGAGTGGTAGCTCGCCTGCTACACAAATACCATGCACTCTTTTGGATATAATTATGTTCTTTACAACGATACATAGTTTAATAACAACACACAACATAACAGCAATTAAAAATATGATCTCTTTAACCTATAGCTCCTATAGAAAACGCCCTTTTTTTGGTATAAAGATTCTACAGAGAGAGGATACTATGATTTTCATTTTTTAACTTTTACGTGTTGAATCAAGAAAATCTTACTTCAATGCACAATATTATCTATTAAGTTCTCTCATAAAGCTGATGATAGATTATTATTCTTCAGGCTCACGGTAACTACGCTTTCGGCTATGACATCAAGGACGGTCATGGTGCCACCAACTCCCGATCTGAAGTCGGAGACGGACACGGCAACGTGAAGGGATCCTACACCTTGGCCGACATTGACGGACGAGCCAGGAAGGTCGAATACGCCGCCGACGGACACGGATTCAGAGCCGTCGTCAAGACCAATGAGCCCGGAACCGCCGCCAGCGCCCCCGCCGCCGCCCTCATCGCCAGCCCCTACGCCGGACCCGTCGCCCCCGTCGTAGACCACGTGGCCCCCGCAGCCGCCGTCGTAGGACATGCCCTCGCCGCCCCCATCGCCCACGGAGGAGCTTGGGGCTACGGAATCGGACACGCCGGTGTCTTGGGACACGGTCTTGCCCATGGTGGTCTTTTGGGACACGGTCTCGCCCACGGAGGACTCGTAGGACATGGACTCGCCCACGGTGGTCTGTTGGGACACGGACTGTGGCACTAAATCAATCTGCAGTAAGTTTCTGGCGTGTTTTGATTTTATTAATTAAAGAAAAATAAAAACCTTTTATAAAATGCTGTCAGTTATTGACGTAAATCAAGTGTTATGGAACACTTTTAAATATTTCGTAAAAAAAAAAAAGTCAAAATGAAAGAAATCTAAGATCCTAAGTTTATCATAACACCAAGAAAATAACTCATAGATATTTTGGAGAATATTAAATGTACTTTTGCAATTTTCTCTTAAAATAACATCATTAATTCAAGTTTTGCAAAATAAGACCTGTTTTCAAGCATTAAAATTTAGTTTTTAAGGCCCTGTGTTTAAGAAGAGCATGAAAAAAAAGGAACATCGCGCAAAAATTGTCAAAAGCTTACCACATTAAAAACGTTAATGAATGTACTGCAGAATTCGAAAATATATTTTTTGAAAGAAGATTTCATACTTTGTACTTCGTTAAGCATTCGTTAAAAAAATCATCTTTTGAAGGCCTTTGAAAAAAATGAAATTTTTCATCAAAAGTTTCTTGCAAGTTAGTTTTTTAAAAGTGAAGCATTTTGAAAAATAAAAAAAATTCATTTGGTGCTCCAGAATAAACTTAAAAGTTCAATTGTCTTCCCCCATATCTTTCTAAAGACGTTTAGGACTTTTATTATGCAAAATACGTTAAACACATAATAATTTGAAGAATTTGATTGATAATTGTACGGTATATTAATTAAATAAATGGCAATTTGCTTTTCGTTGATTTTTCAATATCATCATTCAGTTAATTTATCTTTTCTTTTTTTCAGACAATTGTTCTCCCATTAGGACTGTGATCAGGATTTCAATTCTTCCGTCTGTTTGTACAAACTGCTGCTTGACAAAGCTTAGCAGCCCTCTCCAAGCATCGTCTCCTTCTTTTTAAATATGGTGTTCTTTCTCTCTGTTTCTCCTCATATGAAAACGATAAAAAAAAGAGACTAATATATCTTGCTTCTGAGAATATGTTTTCCCTTTACAATTGGGGCCAAAAATAGCTTTATAATTTATTGTTGTGAATGTTTTAAATGTGTAAATAAATATCTTTGTGAATAGAATTTATCTCTCTTTATTTTACAACATAAAACGGACATTTTCTGAATTTTACTATTAAAAATGGTCCTTTTTGAGAAACATTGGGGATTTTTTTCAAGCTTCATAACTGAAAACTTGTCACTTAATTAGGTGGAGCAACACTACTGTTTAAGTAATAAGAAACGATATATTTTGAAATATCATCATGAGTTTAAAAATAAATTGCCTAACTTTAGTAAATCTTCCCATTTACTTGTTTTTTATTTTTTTTACTTTAGCAAAAATAGCCGATGCATCACATTATTTTTGAAAAAGCAACGGAGAAGGGCTTTCTTTATTGCTTATCTTACACTAAAAAAAGTTTGAAAAAATATCGAATCCAAAACCTGTTTTCACGAAATGTGAGTTATTTCTGAAAATACAACTTCTAAACTGCAGTTAAATTTTGGTAAGAATAAAATATATTTTCCACTAATATTTTTTAGAATATCATTAAGTATTGGAAATCTGGATAGAAAGAAGGGACAAGATAACAAATATTTCCCCAAAGAAAAGTTCCAGAGGAAAGATTATTATTTTTTTTTTTTTTTGTCAAAGTAGAACTTTAAATTAAGAATTAAAGTGAGAGGACGTTCTAGCAGATTATTCAAATCTATTACATATACATATATATTAAATACATAAATATATATAAGTAACAAAAATATCAAATCCAAAGCTTAAAGATGCGCGAAAGCAGCAAACAGTTAAGCGATGTGAATAGCCTATAAAAGATTTTAAGGTTTAAGTAAAATACGCTACGAAAGCACAATTTTACGTAAAAGCTACGGTTTATTTGCTTGTATTGTAGCAGGAGGTGCGTATAGACCAGTGCTGTGATGCTCTGTAGACATTCGGAACTTGTACATTCTCTCTCAGTTTATTTGAAAATAATTTTTATTTTTCAACCATAAATGGAGTTTCCACTGCTGATGAGTACTGACTCCATTTATTAATTATTTTTCTGCTCTCCCTTTTGTGCTTTCGTAACGTATTTTACTAAAACATTAAAATGTTTTATAAGCCATATATATATATATATGTGTGTGTGTGTGTGTGTGTGTGTGTGTGTGTGTGGTGAATTCCAGCGGTAACGGAAGGACAGTTTTACAAAAAAAAGAAAAATTGGTGCATTTCTGTCATTGACCCCATCAAAATACATATTTTTTCAAAAACTGATGCATAGACTTTTATACATATCCACAAGAAGTCCAAAACAATTAAACTTGGTAAATTTCAACTAACAAACATTTATTCAGCTAATACAGCAGTCTGAAACAACGATATCAAATGCATGAGCCAGCTGTTACCAATTCCGAATTCTTTGAATACTCAATAATTTTATCATAATCCATAGAACATTTATCTTCTTTCTCAACGAACACGAAGATCATTTCCACATTATTACGCACTCTCAAACAAGATACTTCTATTTCTTCATCTTCTAAATGAAGTACTTGTGCAATATTGCTGATTCTTTATTTCTTTTCCTTACTAGCAAAATTTGTCAAACGTTAATGAATCCTTTGGCATATTCTAATGATTTGGTGTTTTTGATTAAGCTGTATCTTCATTTTTAACAGTATTTATTGACTTTCAAAGTCAGTCCGTTGATTTTGAAGTGAAATTTCATTTAATTTGTTCATGTTCTTTGTCGATGTACTTACTATTCAATGACACAACTTGTTACAGGATTCAAATAGCGCATATTTTGTGTGTCAGGATGAGAATGGATATTTTTGAATCCTTTTTTTCTCTATCTTTTTGAAAGTTGGTTTATGAATTTGCTGATCTCTTCGCAGTACATTTAACGATTACTTCAATGCTCTCAACAGTCCTTTCTTGTGACTTGTGGCAGCAAATCTGAAAGTAGTTTCGATATTGTATTGCTCCAATATAAATTTCAAGTTTTTATGCAAATGTTTCTGCTTGAATTGGCTTGTCATATCACATACATGTCATACTAGAAGAATTTTCATATGCTTAAGAGTTTTTAAGTGTAGTTTTCATGATTTTCATCACATACAATAAAATAAATAAAATCACGAAACAGTTTTTAAAAAAATTAAATGAAAGTTAATTTTTTAAATCAATTTTTGTAGAAATATTACTTATATGTTTCAAATGTGACTATTAACTTTAAAAAATAATTTGTTTTATACTAGTATTCTTAAATTTTACCCTGTGCCGGCTTATAGTTAAATGTCTTTCCGTTACCGTATTTTTTTTTTTTTTTTTGTCTTTCCGTTACCATTAAACACCATATGAAAAAAAATCTATATTGAAATTTTAGCTATGCCTTCTTGATAACGGACATAATTCTACTTTCCATAAAAAAACAAATTTCTATACACAATAGATGCTTGATGAACTAACTGAGAAGTAGTATTTTGGTAACGGAAGGACATCAAATTGTCACCTTAGTAATAGACCTATTTCATGGTTGAAAATTTTTTTTTTAAATTACTTACCAAAACGTTTAGACATTCAAAAGATAAAAGTTAACCTAAGTATTATATAAGATAAATAAATACCTTTGTGCTGAATAGTAAAGTCAGAGCAAACAACGTAAGTAGAAGCACAAATTTGTAAATTACAGCAAATGCTGTAATTTACAAATTTGTGCTTCTACTTACGTTGTTTGTTTTGACTTGACTTGACTTTAAGTATTATATGCTGATAACAAGTTTATTGAAGTTACAGTATGTAACGAAAAAGAGATTTTTTGCTCGGTAAAAACATTCAGATATAAATTTTGTGATAGATGAAATCAAAGCTGCCAACTTATGAAAATGCAAAATCGTAGCAGGATTTTGCGGCGGGGGGGGGGGGGGGGGGCGTGTCTGCTGCTTCAGAAACAAACACTGATGAATTGACAACAGTATAAAGAACAAAATAATGATATTTAATAAATTTCAAATACGATACAGAAAATATTAATACGGAATAAAAGATTTTATTCTGGATATTTTAAGATGATAAATTCTTGATTATTAGCTGTACCTTTCACCCGGTCGGTAAGTCTCTTTGAAGAAATATGCTTGCGGCAACTATTACGACAACCATATTCAACTGAAAAATCGCTATAGCAAATAGTACATCTTTGCATAACTCGTCTTTAAAGATGAAATAAGGAATGGCCAAGTACTTTTGTATTCTTCACGATATTTTTGGCAGTTTTTCCTCTTTTTTGCCGAAGAACCCATAAACTGCATGAAAAATAAACCGGCAGCACACGCGTAGAAATTTGATTTTCTGAACTTACCGGTTTAGTTTTCATGTAGTTTATGATTTTTTTTTTTTTCGTTTTTGGGATTATAAATTAAGAAAAACCCAGAAAATCGTAGTTTTTGGATCCGCTTTCGTAACGTCGTTGTTTAAAGCTGTAATTCGTAGAAACTACGATTTTTTCGTAGCAGTTGGCACTTCTGGATGAAATCAATAACAGAATGTAAAAAAAAAAAAAATATACTAAACACTTTTTATAATGCACTCAAAAGGACAAAATAACTTTTCCGGGAATATTTAAAGGAAAGGACAAGTTAAGTACAAAAACTTCAAGAAAATGACGCCACAAACAAAGAAAAGTGCGGCTCAAGACATGAAAAGAATTTCTTATCATTATCTAGCTTTCAATCATATCAAAAATTTGAGTGTTGAAATAAGCAAATTTTTCTTATTGGGAAAGTTTGGTTTGAAATTACTAGAATCGCACTTTTCTTCGTTTGTGGTGTCATTTTGTTGGACTTTTTGAAAACTAGAGAAATACTTAAATTGTCCTTTTTGACCCAGAAAAGTTATTTTCTCCTTTTGAGTGCATTATAAAGAGCGATTCGAAATTAAAAAAAATTCTGTTATTTTATTCTTTTTAGTGTAAATGTATTTCAGAAATAGAATAATGTTACCATCACGAAACTTCACCTTTTTTTTTTATATAATATCCTAATATGTCTTTTTACTAAGCCCCGTTATTCGCAACTCCAGCGCTCGAATACGCTACCTTGCGGTGATTTAAAAAACTGCCCAAAAAACTAAAACATTGCCACATTGCGTTCCATGTGTGTCTGTTGACGTAAACACAGGCAGTTTGTTAGGAGTATTTATTAACGTATTCGATGTGTCTTAGATTGCTTTCAGCAACAGAAATTGTTTCGTCCCTTAACGGAACAAAATTTCCAAATTACTAATTCCCATTCTTTAAAATTGATCAGAAACAAAAATCAATAATGTTAAACAGCATAAATAATTTTTATGATAAGTGTACTAATAGGTATTAGCCATAAAATCTTCTGCATAATTACTATTTCGTTTTTTATGGATATGCATCGTGTTACCTATTCTAGAAAATCATCAGTCATAATACGACGGGTGAAAATTTCTTGGCCGTTTCCATTCCATTTCGTTTATATCCAACGAGTAAAACTCTATCACAAATCGTGATTTAAAAAAAAATCATGGTTTAAATTTAAGACATTAAAATTCAAATGAATTCTGGATGCTGGATATTTTGCATTTTAATCAAACTTTTAATGTTGTTTCATAGCTAGTTTCTTAATCAGGTTAGTTGTAATTGGCAAAAGCAAAAGGTACCTAATATTTGGTGCTTTTACCCTCCAACTCATCATTTAAAAGCCTTGCTTATATCGTGGCCTCAGAGAAACAGTTAGGTTTATTATTCCAGAAATGACAGTAAGATATCCTAATGTTACCTTGAGGTGAAGAGTTGCTGAAATCAATTACAAACATTTTACTTTTAAACAAATAGAAAATTGCAAGAGATACAAATTTTAAATCCTTGAGATTTTTCCGATCACCTGCCAACAATGAAATCGCTACCAAACGTATAAAAGTTTTGAACTTGTATTTACAATAAATTACTTTTAAATAAAAATAAAACCGCCTTCAAAAAATACCCAGGAACTAAAAAGCAAAAAATAAATGATTACACTTACATTCTATTTCCTACCCAAACATAGAAATGAAATTCATTTTACAATTCCAGTACAAAAATCAACTAAACACCGAATTATAAAATAAGCACTGATTTAAATTACTATACGACGAATTATTTTAAATACCTAACTAATTATATACGATCTCTTAATTTTTAATAACCTTTTGAATTCTGGGCCTCCTATAAACAACTACATAATGTAACTGACAACCCACCGAATCCTGAATTAAACACTAATTTAACTATACGTGAAATTAGTCTTTAAAACTAAATCTACTCAGTTACGTTAGGTGGTAGTTTATAGGAGGCCCGACTTCAAAAGGTTATTAAAAATTGAGAGATCGTATATAATTAGTTAGGTATTTAAAATAATTCATCGCATAGTAAATTAAATCAGTGTTTATTTTATAATTCGGTGTTTAGTTTAGTTGATTTTTGTACTGGAATTGTAAAATAAATTTCATTTCTATGTTTGGGTAGGAAATAGAATGTAAGTATAATCAGTTATTTTTTGCTTTTTAGTTTCTGGGTATTTTTTGAAGGCGGTTTTTTTTATTTAAAAGTAATTTATTTTTTGCTTTTTAGTGGTGTAAATAACACGGCGAGTGTCTCGGAAACTTCCGACGAATGTGAAGAAATCCTTTTTCAAATGCGTAACTATGTACAAAAAAAAAAGGAAAAATTAATTTGAATTCTGAAATTTTGAATTCAAATTATGCTTTTCGCAATCACGAGTTGCGACAGGACCCCCTACATATTGGTTACTACCCTACTCACTTGTTTCTAGACACGGCTCCTGTCCCTCCAAGCCTACCTCTCCTCTTGAACGGAGACGTGTGTATGTGTAGGCTTTTGTGTGTGCATAGACCTGTGTGTATGTGTGTAAAGGCGCTGTGTGTATGTGTGTGAGTGCGTATGTGTGTGAGTGCGTATGTGTGTGAGTGCGTATGTGTATGAGCGTGTATGTGTGTAGGACACCACTGACCAGGAGCGGCTACAGGGGGGACGGAGTCGCACCTGCAGGTGACGGTGGGGACTGAAAAAGGTACGGACACCAAAGATGGTCAAATGAGAACAATAAGTAATCGTGATTGCCCAAGAAAAAAAAAACGAAATCGCTTAAAGTTTAAATTTGTAAAATTGTAAATTTTAGAATTGTAATATTGTAAATTGTAATTTATGTTTCGCAATTCGTGTCATGTAACTCGTGATAAAAGTCGCATGTTTCTTCACATGGCCCCACTATAGATGAAGATTAAAATTTCCACTAGAATGAATTTTATGTTTGCTTCAGATAACCCTTAATTCAAACTTTTCATTACTCTAATATATATTTTTAGTACTTTCTTTAACTATAGGTAAAGAAAGTATAAACCTTTGTTTTATGGCCTTTGTTTATCAATGGGTTTTATATTTAATCGTTTGTGAGGGAAATTGCATGAAATTTATTGTTTTACCCTTAACTTTACACTAAAGAACAAATAGGGTAAATCAAAGATTTGGAACCTAAGTTAGACCACCCCTGAACAAAATCACCACTAAACAAAAAAGGGATAAAAACCGGTTTCACCACGTGACCATGACGTATGAAATTTAAAGTTTCTTGGATTTCTTCGGGACTCCTTATCAGTTCCAGACCTAAGTACAATGGGATCATCTAGGAAGTATACCCTTCCAAACAAAAAAAAAAAAATCAAATCGGTCCAGTAATGTTGGAATAATTTGAAAACACACATAAAAAGCCGCAATATGAAATCATAACCTCCTTTTTTGAAGTCGGTTAATGAGCTTAAAAAGGATAATGATTCCAGCTCTATACGGCTTCTTAAATGAACTTACTTCAAACTTCTATGCTTCTTCAAAATGAAATTGTTCTCGGGAAAAAAATGTTCTTTCGATTAGTAAATTTTCACTACGAAAATTGTAAAGTAATGATAATTCAGTTTTTATTTAATGTCCCCAGAATGAACAGTTCTGTTAAATAAAAAAAACAACTTAAAACCAATTTAAAATAGTGCTTGTTTCCACTTAGTTTCAGTTGCACACTAAATTTTATCTGAATCTTTGCATTGCTTCTTAAGGTATTAGCAGTCATAGTAACCGAGAAAGAGCATTTGGTTGTACCATCCTTTTGAGAAAATTAATGCCAAAAATGAATCAGCACCTTACGTTTTACGATGTAATTGCTGACCAAAACCAAAATTTTTTTTCCCGAGTCCTCGCATTACTTAGACATAAGTCATAAATAATGAGAAAAACGTTTAATTGCTCCGCGCACTTGAATGTATCAACCCCAACATCGAATTTAGCATCTGCACAATCTGAACTCTATCCTTTTTCTGAATCTGTGGATCACTTAGAGGTATAGTAGCCTCTGACATAGTAGCATGACATAGAAAACGTCGCGCTCCCACCTCCCTTGAGGACATTAGCCATAAAAACCAATCAGCACCAAATCACATGTGGTTCCGCGAGTGTACCAAATTTTGTTTGAATTCAAGTAGCAGATTTTGAATTAGAACCAAAGTGACCACAAAAAATGGTCACGCACAGAAACACACACAAACACTCATACATTATCCTTAAAAAAAGGAAAAAGCGGTCGAAAAGATTTCAGTGCGCATCAGAATGTGTAATTCATCGAAGGTAAAACTTTTTCAAGAATCGAACTTCCTTTGATATATTAGACAAAGAAGAATGTAAAAATACCTGTATTTTTCAATACTTTCCATTATGTGAGGAATTTGCATTAAAAAGAAAATTTCAAAATCAGTAAAAGAAAAAGTTTTTATTTATTTAATTCTTTTTCTTTTTCTTCTTTTTTTAACCAATCAAAATAGCTTATTGATTTTAATTAGCTGCGTGTTTTTCAGCAGATCAATCGTTTTACAATTAGTAGATAGCAAGTCACATGAAATATAAAATTGCGGAGACTTACGAGTCAAAACAGGAGAAAAGTTGGAATTTTTCAAGGAACTCAGTTATTCTAGTCCTATCTTGAACGGAGACATTAATTAAAGGCAATTAATATTCCTTTGTAATTTTGGTACGAAGAAGACTTTTTGTACGTTTAAACTTTGGTAACTATTAAATGAGCGAATTTTGGACCGGCAACCTTCTGGACTAGTGACATTTTAAATCGGCAACATTTTGGACTGGCCGTGTCTTTAGCTGCCGGTGTATTAGTTTTTTAATTGGCAAGTGGGTCAAGTGAAATAAACTAACGTGATTAAGAAAAAAAAAATTTTTTTGACTATTTATTTATTGGAATATGGACGAGACTTACTAGTCAAGACAGAAGAAAATAAAATAAGAAATAACAACGTCACGTAGCACACATTGCAAAATACTGTAAACATGTGTTTCGGCGTTACAAGGAACATTTTTTCAATGCAAAAAAAAAATGAGATTATATGGATAAAAAGACATCCGACAAAAGGTATTTTGTCGGATGTTTTTTCGAAGCTTTTCAAAGCTATCAAGCTTTTTAGACCTATTTTGTCGAATTTGACTCTTGTAGGAAGTCTTTTCATCCTAAAGCTCATTTCTTTCGCATTGAAAAAGGCCTTCCTTGTAACTCCAAAACACGTGTCTGCAGTAATCTTCAATTTGTGCGATTTGACGTTGTTATTTCTTGTTTTATTTTTTACTAGTGGCACCCGCACGGCTTTGCCCGTAATAGAAAAATTAAAAGGCCTTTTGGTTCGCCTGTATATTTACAAATAATGTATGGTGAATTTTCTCGCCAATTGGCTTGTACCCACGTTACAGTTCCACGTTATGATAATTTCGTATCTCGCCAATTGGTTTGTGCCCGTGTTACAGTTCCACGTTATGATAATTTCGTAATTTATCATAGTTTTTTTCTAAAAATTGGAATAGAAAAAGAACCACATCGAATTTTCAAAAAATCGCTTCGAGGTGCACGCCCTCATGCTACAAACTAACTTTGTGCAAAATTTCATGAAAATCGGCCCAACGGTCTAGGCGCGTCACAGACATCCTACAGACATCTTCCGGACAGAGAGACTTTCAGCTTTATTATTAGTAAAGATGCACAAAGGTATGTAGAAAACCAGAAGATAATGTTCCGGATTTTTTAAGGAACTCATTCTGTCCATTCCAATCAAAAAAAGATATGTGTAAAATCTAAAAACGAACAATAATATAATCATAAAAGTTTAAAAAAAAATAGTGAAAAGACCGGCGGATAATCCGACCGCCAATATTCGGCAGTTTATTGCGTTTTTCAATGTTATATTCAGCGAATATGCTCAGACAGCACTTGAAAGCTCACACATTTGTTAGGAAGAAATAAGTCATCGGCATAAATTCAATTAACATACTTTACATTCTTCAACTTCAAAATGAAGAAAATTAGAGAAATTAAACAATCAACCAAAATAAAACGATCTTCTAGCTCCGAAGTGAAACGACGAATGTATATCTTTAAAAAATCAGAAGTTTCCCCGCATATCATTAGAACCTAATAACGGTCACTTCTTTTGCACATGTCTGTCGCTTTTCAATCTAGTCTAGGCGAAGGTTGTGCCACGCCTATAATTACAGGAGATAAAATCGTGGAAACTAACGCAGAAAAATTCCGTACTTCCGTCTAAAGTAAAGATTAATAATTAACATTGATCACTAATACGTCACCCCCACGCAATATCTACGGATATCGACAGGTAGGAGGGGTGGGAAAACAAGTTGATCATAACCTGTTATCTAATATTTCACCAAGGCTAGATTGTGAGAACGGGAAAAAGACATAAAGGCGTAGTCTGTGAGGTGCTACTTTGGAATTCCTCTTTTTTTACTTGGAATGGTTGAGTTTTCTTTTCCACTCTGGAAGTTACCTTGAGAGATTTGTGTATATATAGTCAGTGGAGCACTGCCGTTTTACATCTTCTTCTGCAGTCTTTGTAGCTACAGACGCTAAGAAACCAATCATGATCGCTAAGGTAAGTTCATTTTCTCGCATCAGTTAGGGTAACGGCACCAGTAACCGACATGCTTAAGACATCGCTCTCAGGTTAACTCCATTTTCTGAGCCCTTTAATTTATTTTGACTTTGTAAACTGTTTTTCTCTCATGCAACTACATCTCGTCTAACGTTTGGCTGCTTCTGAATCCTCTCAATCAGTTAATTCTATTTTTATTTGCTCAATTTCGAACGAAGGTACGAGCCCCCAGTAACAGAAACCGACAATTCTGATGATACCCAGTAACAGAAAGGATGGGTAATGGACAGAATTTCCCCTTTTCTCTTCAAAATGTGTAAAAGTTCTTTATTGTTAGATCTAAAACCTTATTAAATTCAAATGAACATGAAACATCTGCTGACCTCGTGGTGACTGTTCATAAACTTCCACCACTGCCTTGTAAATACCAACCGGCTCATAAAATTCACTCTGATAACACTAGATTGTTGCACAGTATTCATGGGCCATAGCAACATCAGCTTTACCTGCCTAAAATTCTTATTATTTAAATCCAAACTTAGGACTGTCTGTTACTGGTGCCGTTACCCTACAACAGTTTCTGCTGGTTGTCTTGAAAGATTATTCTAAATTTGGAGAGCTTAACTGCAGCAGTGAACTAAATCGATTTTCTCAAATTGTAAGCATTTTATGCTGAGAAGTTGTGGTAGTCATAACTTTCAGCAACTCGAATTGATTGCAGTACTGCAAGATATCAGCATAAATTAAATCTTTGTCTTCGTTTTTCGAAATTTTCGAGACTGGAAGTCAAGTTTTAGGTATCTAATGCGGTGGACTTCGGTCACCTTGTGTCCTGGAAATTGCTTTTACGATTTAAACTCTCAATTGCTTCATTATCATCATCAAATACCGGCTATATAAAAAGCAATATCAAAACTACGAATATATTCAATTCCAGGTACTAGATAGGTGAAAAATCGCTTTAAAGTATACCTAGGAAACCTGATTTTAGAAAACAAATTTGATATTTTTAGTTGCATGCAAACATATTATGTAATACAATGTATAAGAAATTGGGAAATGTTTCCAAGACTATTGTAGGGTTCCTAAACAATTTTTACGCCTCATGTCCCGACGGAAATAAGGTATACCTGGCGGAATTTATTAAAAATGAAAAAAAATAACGATTAAAATTTTGCCACAAAAGCCATCTATTATGATAAGAGTTGGTAGTGTGAACTCACTTTAAAAATCAACTATAATCTGCACAGTTTGTAAAAAAAAAAAAAAAAAAAGAAGCTCAAGAAGAGTATACATTGCAAAATTTAAATATATATTGAACCCGAATATTGCAATAGTTATACTGATTCGCAGATGTACACTTTATTGTAATACCATCTTAAAGCATAACGCAAGAAATATTGGTCTATTATAAGCAAATTTTAACTTTGCAGGTGTTTTTCTAGTTCAGTAATATTATGCGTGCGTTTCTTGATCAACGAATAATAATCAGATGGATGATCCGAATTCAAAAATCGATTAGCCTAATCCATAAACATAGAGCAATAAAAGCAGAAAAATACTTTATGTATTTTTGCCATTTAAATTATAAATTAAAAAATAAGTTTTGCCGAAGTGCTTTTGATCGATTTATTGCTTGAAAATTTGAATGATTAGTTAATAATTAATTTTAACTCGACAGATTATTGCTTCCTTGTTTTCAGAAATTAGAAATAAATTATAATAAACTAATAACTAAGACGGTTTCAAACTAAAAAGCAATATTGTACGAATGTAGCAGACCTAGAGCAAGGGCAATAAGTACAGCATTAATCAGTGAGACCATTACTGTTTCTTTTCTTAGCACAATTAGTATTCAAAGACATACTCGAAAGAAAAGAAATCCGAATGTAGAGGAAAATCTAATTCGCAATTAATTGAACGTAATGCAAATGCAGTTTAATGATCTCGAGGTGTGCTACCCTAGGAAAAAGAGTAAATAATAAATATTTAATTGATTTCGGTGGATCCTATAAATAGAATATTGAGCATATTGCTTCCATTTTTATATAAATTGAGTTCGAAAGTTTTTTTTTTTTTTCTTTTTTACTTGGTTTTGATTTCTCTTAATACGAAATGGGACAACCATATATCAGCATAATCTTCCCAAAGAATAGATGAAACAACGACACATCTCCAAACAAATAAAAAGACTATTAACTTTCTTTTCACTTTTATCTCCAATTAATGAACATGGAATTAGGACAGATGCATTGTAATTCAGCACTGTCTTAAAACTTCCCAGCTCATTTTACTACAAGAAAAACGCCCGTCATGGTATGATGGGTGAAAATTGTATCTACACTTGAACGAAGCAATTACCTGTTGGATAATATTTTGATAGTGGAAATTTTAACCCAAACTCCAGTGAATTAAACCTTAAACTCCAGTCGATAGCGTTCATTGTTGACCACTTTTTCGTCTCACCATTCTCCTAAAATGACAGTCTTACTAGTAAAGCAGTTTAAGTTACCGGATTCAGTGTCAAAATAAAGCATTTCCTTGCATGTCAAAAATTTAAAAAATATTATCAAATTATCACGCCATGGCGTGAATTTCATTGTTGGTTACATTAGCGTTACTCGATCAGTTGATCAGTGAATTCGCTATTATATATATATATATATATATATATATATATATATATATATATATATATATATATATATATATATATATATATATATATATATATATATATATATATATATATATATATATATATATATATATATGAGGATTGATTTTTTTTTTTTTTGGCTTATTTTTTCATTAATGGGATGTGCACGGATATAAAAATGAAAAGTGGTAGTACGTACGAAAATCTTTGTACGTTCTTGTACGTTGGAAATTCTAGTTTAAAGGCTCTAGTATTTAATCAGTATGTGTAATATTGTTCTTTCATAATTTCGAGCAATATTACTTCGACTGAACGAAGAAACTTTCAGTAAACATCATAGCATGAAAATCTTGCCTTATGGATTTTACATCAGCGTTTTTCATGCTAAAAAAACTGCAGAAAAGGTTTTTGAAAAACATGGTTTGAACATTTGAAGAAAAGTTGATTTTAAAGTTTCTCGCAAAGAATTTCAGAAAGAAAAAAAAAAACTAAATTGCTCAAAACATTTTGAAATAAATTAACATAAAAAAACTACGAAATATTCGTTACAACTGCCACTGCTTTGGATATTGCCCACGCAGTAACAAAAAAGAAATGAATCTTACATCAGTTATATCAGTTAAGTTACTCCCAGAGAAGTGGAATCAGCTCAGCTGCCGATGATTTTAGGGAGAAAGGTTATACAAAAAAATTTAGTGCGCTTTCTTGTGTCTGATCATTTTAATTTTATCTTCAGGTCACCATTTTGTTTGCTGCTTTGGCAGTTGCCCAAGCCGGTGTCCTGTTGCACGGACATGCCATCAGCACTGGAGTGAGCGCCAGCGCACGCAGCCAGGATGTAAGTACACTTTCTCTACTAGTGTCATACTGTGCATTTCTTTTTTTTCTTGTCATTTTTAATAAGTTTTTGAGACTAATTGGCTGGTTCTAAACACAGAAGAATAATGTAACTATATTTGGAGCAATTCATTGTGTCGCGGCATTTTCAACAAATCGAATAATATGCAGTAAAGAAAATGATTAGGGAAAATATCTGTTCAGAAGTCAAAACTTTATTCAAATACTAGGCAAATATAATGAAACGAGAATTTGATGTAAAGCGCTGCAAGTGTAGACTTTTACCTTTAGAAATGATTTCATTTCAGCTTCAACTGATACAAATGATTTTTAAAATAAACTTTTGTTTTAACATTACATAATTATGAAATATGATTTACCTATTTTTTTTTAAATATATCAATTAAATTTACGTTTTTTTGAAGAAAAGTGCTTTTGGTTGCAATGTTACAGCTAATAAATCCCACTAAAACATTTTTGTAGAAAAAAACAGATTGGATATGTTAATCATTTAATATTCTATATAAATTTGCCTCTAAATGGACAACTTATTATTTCGTTACACAAAACGAGCTTCAGATGTGTATATAATCTCCAACTAGCCTCCAACCTGCAGCTCCTATAGAAAACGCCCTTTTTTTGGTATAAAGATTCTACAGAGAGAGGATACTATGATTTTCATTTTTTAATTACGTATATTATTATAGGCTCACGGTAACTACGCTTTCGGCTATGACATCAAGGACGGTCATGGTGCCACCAACTCCCGATCTGAAGTCGGAGACGGACACGGCAACGTGAAGGGATCCTACACCTTGGCCGACATTGACGGACGGGCCAGGAAGGTCGAATACGCCGCCGACGGACACGGATTCAGAGCCGTCGTCAAGACCAACGAGCCCGGTACCGCCGCCAGCGCCCCCGCCGCCGCCCTCATCGCCAGCCCCTACGCCGGACCCGTCGCCCCCGTCGTAGACCACGTGGCCCCCGCAGCCGCCGTCGTAGGACATGCCCTCGCCGCCCCCATCGCCCACGGAGGAGCTTGGGGCTACGGAATCGGACACGCCGGTGTCTTGGGACACGGTCTTGCCCACGGTGGTCTTTTGGGACACGGTCTCGCCCACGGAGGACTCGTAGGACATGGACTCGCCCACGGCGGTCTTGTAGGACATGGGCTCGCTCATGGCGGTCTGTTGGGACATGGATTGTGGCACTAAATTAATTTTGACGTAAGTAATGTAATTATGACGTACTCTAAAATTCATTCTAGAAAAAGAAGCGCTAATTCTGGAAGCAAAATTCTGTACCTCAGAGCCAGACTGACGCGAGTTCAAAAATGGCGATTTTCCGTTGATTAGTGCATTGTATATAGAAGCCTATAACGCATCTAGCCATCTAGTTCTTAAAAAAAAAAAAAAAAATAAAATTTTAAAAAAAAACTTTTTTTTTTTTTTTTTTTTTTTTTACCAGGGTTAAAAGAGCACGTGTCCCTGCGTTTTCATGCGCTAGAAAAAAGTTCTTCCTCCCTCCGTAGGATTACCATAATGGGATTTACGTCCTACTGGCCCTGTTCTTTTAACATCATATGACAATCAAAGGATTTTCTAATAAAAAAAGGCGCCGAACAAATTCGCATCTGCTTCACAGTAAATAGATTTAATGGTCTTAGAATTTCTTTTTCTTTTATTGAGACTAAATAAAAAGAAAATTTATAAATTAAACTAAACAATTCGTTGGTATCTTTTGAAATAGATGTATCTAGAATTATTTCAGATGATAATTAATAAACAACTACTAATTAGTTGTTGCTGAAAGAAAGTTTTCTTTAAAAGCTTAAGTTTTTTGATTTTGGATAAAAACGAACTGATATTACAACGAAGGGATGTATGTATATTGTATTTCTGCAGTATTTAACTACGTTTTGAAGTTTATAGAAACAAAAAGAAATATGTGATATTTATTAAGATTTTTCTCTATGTTATTTTTTACAATATTAATTTCATATCTTGCTAAGCAGTTCATTTTATTATTAAGAAAAGGAATCGGACATTTACTTATCAATAATCGCACATTCTTTTTCCTTATAGATCCATATCATTTCATGTGGACTGTGATCAAAATTCATCTGGGATCTCTTTCATCGATCAATCTCTACAACAAAGTTGCCGAACCTCTACGAGAAATTTTGCATCCTCCAATGATAGGATGCTTTTACTCAGACGGATATCTATGGGAATGGTGCTGTCTCTGATGAACCGAGCTTAGAAGTGTTCATCATCTTTCTTGGGAAACAAAAAGCTTTATAATTTATTTTCTTTCCTGTTGTGTGGGTGTAAATAAACATTTCTTCTCTTTGCATATTGAGTTGGTTTTTGTTAATGTATTTATTTTTCAACGAAGCGAAACAAACTTAAACGAAAACAAACATAACAAACAAATTTTTAAAAAACATGAAGTAGAAAAAGCAAGTTTAAGAGAGTAGCAAATTAGCCCAAAGGTAATACTTTCACGTTTTACTACAATTGGAGATTATTGAATGATGAAACTGTAAAACTCTTGAATTTAAAATTAATTATATCGTGTGCCTTTGAGCATTAACAGGAAATATTAACTTGAGTTTATTTTTACATGCGAAAATTAATTTAAAAAAGGAACAAAATTTATTTTCATTGAATAGAATAAAACTAATCATGGATATCTTAAACCTATGATACACACTTTTCAGCGAAGGTCTTTCTAAGAAGATAGCGAATCGTACTTGAAGCATATAGAATCGAAACTAGCTCAAATGATTTTTGTTGAAATTTTACGGATGAAAAAAACTTCAAGGAAAACAAAAAACCTTGGAAAAATATTTGGGTGTACGTCTTAGGTTTTCTCTTCCTTTTTAAATTAGAAGTATTCATTATTCATAAATAAAAATTCTGGTTCAACCTGGTTTGAAGTAGGTAAGTCGTTCGTCTCTTTATCATTTTTCGTTTCAAATTCTATTGATTTAAGTAATCGGTAAAGAAAATCATCTTTACAGCGGCCTTACAATGGCCCAAAAAAAGCATGGATTGAGCTGGATTCAATGTAAGCTATGTTTTTAGTATTAAATTTCAACCAAATTAAGTTCGTTTTCCTCCAAGTCGCTTTGAGGCTGGCATAGTATCTTCCAAGAACTATCAAATTATGAGAGAGAAAAAAAAGAAAAAATCATGAATGGGGTTGTTTCCTTCAGTCAAAAGTACTACTAGTCCCTAAAGTTGATAGAATGAGCAAAAAATAAAAATAAATAAATAAATAACATGGACCCAGAAAATACTTTCATTTTCCCAACAGTTATTTTTTAATTAATTTTTTTAAATGTCTGATTTTTCAAACAAGGTGTGGTCTTTATGTCGTTACAAGTAATGAACTTTGGCACGTTGAATGTTTACGCTTGCTGTCTACCACGTTTCCAGGTTGTGATAATTCAGAAGCGAGCAATATTGCTCTCTAAGCTTGCTGTCAACCATATCGTTGAAACTACATGTGAGTAAAGATACGAATTAAATATTGCGCTCTACGCTAACGGCATCAGTGAATGGCAGTTCATCACTTGTGATGTCATGTGCAGAAGCGTAAAAAATGAAATTGAATCTGCGCACCGATTAAAGTAATTGTCAAAAAATACTAAATTTTGTTAAATTATTTTTTAAATGGTCAAATCCTTTTTTAGAAAATAATAGTTTTAAAATTTCGGAAACGACCCCATTGAACCAAGTTTGACACTAAATGCATCATTTGTATTACGCCATGAAAAGCTGGCATAAAACTAGAGCATATAAATTAATTTACTCTCGAGTTCTTCCCTCTAATGTAACAAATAAATCATTAAGATGTTGTTAATTATCAACCATTTTAAATTATTTGAGCGAAATGAAAATCAACTTTCATTCATTAGCTTGCAGTGCAAAATCCATTGTGAGTGACGTAAAAACTGCATTTTGCTTGGGCAGGATATTATTAGTTGTATCTCATGCTACTATGAATGCATTAAAAACTTTCGAAATTCTGAAAATATGTTACTGATATCTAACAGAAAATGTGTTTATATTTAGAAGTTGTATCTTAAAATGAAAGAATGTAATGTATGGTAGTGTGTTATGTTGGTTTGTCACAGTAATTATTTGTCATTTCAATGTTGAAAACTTAGCACGTTTGTTGTTGAGCGATCCATAATGATAACTAAGGAAAATAATGAACCTCTAAACATAAAAAAAATCTGTAGTATAAATAAGACTTTTAAATTTGTAATTGTAAGCAAAAAAAAACCCTGCAAAAGTTAAAAAATACCGGAATTTATTTTTAAAAAAAATACATATCGTAAAAATACATAGTTATTGGGTAGATTATGTTTCTCCTTATGAATTACTTCTTATTACATGTCCCAGAAAGCATTTATTATTTGTAATTTGCTTGTAGATAAGAGTATTTTTTAAATGTCATAAATTTCCAATACCATAATTTCTCAATACTGCCCACCTTCATATCGAAATCCTTCAATTAATATGTAAAACTTCTGGAGTCACAGAGTTTTAATATTACAAAATAAATCTAAAAATTATCATAGTTCCAATGTTGACTTTAAAGAAGAAAAGCAGATATCCTATGTGATTCACAAATGCGACAATTTTTCTGGGGATGGAGGGGGTTTGAGAACACAAAAGGTATTCGAAGCATTGCATGGTTGAAACGCTTGCTCCTTTACGAATGTATTTAAATACAGAATTACTGAATTCAGCGTCTTAACCTCTTGACGGAAAATTTTTATGCAAAATACTAGTTCCTGTAAAGGGCCCACCACAGCATTAAGGAGGCAATTCTTTAGTGCTATGAGATTCCAAATCTTTCTTTTTTTTTTTTGAGCAATCACGATTGCTTATTGTTCTCATTTGACTGTTTTTAATTCCTATCAATTAATTTTCCCACCAGCACCCTCTGCCAGCACCACCGTCGCGTCGACCGGCGTCACGATGCTGCTCCTCTTGCGAAAACCGTCTCCAGGTTGCGTCCATATCCTACACACACGCATACACACACATACACACACTCATGCCTGCACACAGACACAAACACATATGCCTACGTACACACACAGCACTGCATATACAACACGCGCACGCATGCATACATACACACACACACACATGCACCCACACACATGCGCCTACACAAACACACATGCGCATTCATACACACACACGCTCGTGATTGCGAAAAACATAATTTGAATTCAAGATGCCAAAAATTCAAATTAATATTTTTTTTTTTTTTTTTTTTTGCGGGAGCGGTCCCCAGGCAAACTCGAAAAATGTAAAAAGTTAAGGGGGTCCGGGACACATTTTGAATTTTTTTTTATTATATACTTTAGAGTTTTGAAATTTTTTGCACTGATTTACCATTTATTCAATAAGCAAAATCATAACATAAATATGAAAAAAAAATTTTTTTATTTAAATTTAATTAGTTTTTTAAAAAAATGGGGTTGCTTTAAATTGCTATAACTCAAAATATTCTTGATCAATTTTCAATTTTTTTTAAATAAATTACGCACAAATATCTAAGCTTTAATTTTTATTCGGCGATTTTAAAAATATTAATTCAATAAAAAATAAAAAATATTTGAAGAAAAATTTCGAAAAATTCAAAGATACTTTTAAAAAAAAATCATAATTTTTGCTGTAAACGTTTTTTTTTAAATTCGCCGAATAAAAATTAAAGTAAACTGTTTGAAAAAGATATGCTCCAAGTTTCGTTACTTTATCTTTATCGGTTCCCGAGTTATAAGAGTTTGAGTGCAAGAAATCGGGAAAAATCGCATCATGGAGAAAAACGCGTTTAAAGTTTTAAAATTAAATACACATTAGTTAGGTGCATGCAACAAAAATAATTATATCTTTCGTTCTATTTAAGATAGAAACAAGGTTCAAACGTCCTCTTAAGCAGGAAGAAACGGAGTAATTTTTCACATGATAAAAAATTTGCAAAATTTGACGATTTTTGTGTCCCGGACCCCCTTAAGTTTTGGTGCTTTTTTCTTTTTTTACAACCAGCCAGTTTGTCGCACTAGTAAATGACCTTAAATGTACTCGTAGTATATACATGTGTGTGTGTGTGGGTGTGTGTGTACTTGGAAAAAGGTTCTATTGTAAGAAACTTCGGATTTCAGAAAATATTTTTCACTGATGTGTGTACTGAATACCAGATTATTTAATACAAAAATCTTGTTTTATTCACATCACAATCATAAGCTTGTTTGAACTATTTACCAATTTCCAATCGAAATTTCTCATTAGCGACTTGAAACCTTGAAAATAAAGAAAATGATTCTTCTCAAGAAAATTAAGATATCGAAATCTTATCCATTTTCGTGGTCTCTGATTCTGCTTCACGCATCTAGTTCAGTACACACTTTAAGCAGTAAAAATTTTTATCTAAGCAATCCATTGTTTCTCATTTCAAGAAATTTAAGTAGATTCTGGTGGAACAATGCTTTTGCAGATTTTTCATTGTACTTCAAAACAATTCGTATTGCTGAGTAGCTATTTCATTGAAGTATCACTAAATTTTCATAATGAATAACTGGTGATTGCACAAAGTCCACCTGCACACTGGTTGAGAAGTACTTATACAAATAATAATCTAGAATGTGGGAAATTTTTATATTTGTTCATGGATGAAAACTTGAGATTTTCTTTCAGTAAAAGAATATCTTTATTTTTTTTTCTATATTAACCACCTTTTTTGTAATTAATATAACTGTCCACGGGTGAAAGTTTGAAAATTTCACTTAGTAAAAGAAAAGCTTTTATCATTTCACGATAAACTCCGTTTTCTTTAATTAAATTATTTAACGCTCACTTTATAAACATAAATATCCAAAAAAAACTTTGATACTCGGGGAATTTATAATATCGTTAAATAAATTAACATTCCATAATTTTACAAAGTTATATATTTTTCAAATGTAACAAAGTGAAAGTTTTTGATTTTTCATCAGAGCTGCTAATCATAAAACTAATAGGCAGTTGCAACTGCTTTCTCTCCAAAATTCAACTATTTCAGAACAAAATAGTTCAGATTTTAAGACATTTAAGCATTTGGAATTTAAAGCAATAATGCACATAATTTTAATAATGATATTATTAAAATGAACTGAGAACTTGATGAACCAATGACTCCCGGAGCGGAGAAAAAACTATAGCAAATTTTCCCCTCCCCATTTTCAGGGTCTTTTATTAGAGTAAAGAAAAGAGATATGGGCTTAGTCGGAAGAGCTGCAGAAGAGCTGTTTAGACCTCTTAGTATCATTAAGGGTCCCCAGAACCTTGATAAAACGAAGAAACCTTTTTTAATATTTAGTAGTGAGTCACTTTAGATGAATAAAAATAGGAATTGACCCACAACTATAATTTAAGATTCAGTTCGCTTTTACACATAAGCAGAAATATGAACATAAGCATTTCTCCCCTCAAACACTGTAATTGTAAACGAGCTGACGTGTGCATCACATGACTTCCTTTAACGCTAATTTAACAATAGTAGTGCCCTTTAGTAAGCAAGGAAACATTTTAAATTCATCCCCCCAAGTTTGTCGATGCAAAAAAGCGTTTTTTAGAGATTATTTTTCCCTGTATTGGCAATTTTAACGTGATTCAAAAGATAAACCTCTATATATCGCCAATACCGCCAAATAAAAATCAGATTCATAAAAAAAAAAATCGCAAATTTGGCGATGTATTGCCAAGTTGGTGACAAAATTTGGAGTTCAAAAATAGCGAAATATCACCTAGTGTGCGCCAAATTATAGCATCACTTGAGCACTTGAGTTTGCATTGAAATTAACACTGATTTTTCACAAAAAACAAAAAAGACCTCTTTTGAACAATCCAAATGCAACCAAAAGGGGAGGTGAACAACTAGACCCCACTAGGAGTCTACATGCCAAATTGCAACTTTATACAGCATGTCGTTTTTGAGTTATGCGAGATATGTACATAAATACATACATACATATGCACATACAGACGTCACGAGAAAACTCGTGGAAATTAAATCGAGGATCGTCAAAATGGATACTTTGAGTGCTCATACGTTCTTAGGTACATACGCACATGCGGTCAGACGGAAAAAACAACTCAACATTCCTTCGGGGGTGAGCAAAACAGAAATTTAGGCCGATTTTTGAGTGATTATTTTTTCGTGAATACAGTACTTTCTTTACTATGTAAAAGCAAGTGAAAAACATCTTCTAGGATTTGTGTAAGTGCCTGAGTATCTAATTAAGATGCAACCAATATCATATAGCGCTAGACTAACAGAAAATTAAAGAGTATTGGTACATAAAAGCGTGTTAGAAGTTATGTTTCTTAAATTTATAATTTTATGATGAATTTTTAGTTTTGATGAATTGTAGTCAAGATGAGAGAAGAGTGTCAACTGGCAGCGAAAGATGTTTTACTAAGCACTGGAAAATGAAAATGAAATCGTCCATTGAGTCATCCTATTTAACCCTATTTTCTCAGACACAGGAGTTCATATTACATTGTAAGAATATAAAGCAAACACGCCTCCATACCTTACTATTAGCAATCTCGTTCGGAACTCAGACAACCTGGGCTCAAATCCCGTCTGAGAATTTCCCTACTTAAGTGGTAGCTCTACTTCGCTTTATTTCAAAGTTTTTAAGACACCTTACACCATGTCCAATAAGTTCTACACCATTTTCAAGCGCTTTAAAAACTTACGTGTGTTACTGTAGCCACGATTCTTTTCAGGCAAATTAATAGTATATTTACTCTTTACTAATAATAAAGCTGAAAGTCTATGTCTGGATGTCTGTTACACGCATAGCGCCTAAACCGTCCGGCCGATTTTCATGAAATTTGGAACAAAATTAGTTCATAGCATGGGGATGAACACCTCGAAGTGATTTTTCGAATATCCGATTTTGCTTTTTTTCTATTCTAATTTTAAGCCACCATCGGTGGATTTAATTCCTCTGCAGCAATATCGCGCGAATTACCATAACATGGACGAGTAAATTACCATAACGTGGACGAGTAAATTATCATAACATGGACGAGTAAATTACCATAACATGGACGAGTAAATTACCATAACATGGACGAGCAAATTAACATAGCATTTTAGCGAGAAATTCATCATCCATCATTTGTAAATATACAGGCGAACCAGGGGGCCCTCTGTCAGTGACAGAATGAGATTTGTCACACCACGATCTGTTCGGACAAAGAACCTGTGAAATAGGTTAGAGAAATAATAGGCCGAAACGAATAAAAATCTGCTGTACATAAAATTATATGATAATAATAAGTTTCTATTGATAACGTGTCTGAACAGGAAACCACACGATCAAGGAAATTTGAAAAAAAATCGGAATTAATAGCATTTGAAAGAGCATCGTAAAACATGTTTATGGCACAAAAATTACGTGCCCTCGCGGCCCCGTTATCGAAATATGAGGTCTTGAAGTTTGCCGAAATTTTAAGTTAAGTCGCCAAATTTAGCGAGTTTTGCTCAAAAATGGTAGGTACTGCACGAATTCAAGATCTGAATCTGACAAGACATCTGAATGCCATTTTTGGCCTTAACCAAAACGCGTGAAAGATGTTTTAAGTTTTCTCATGAGTGACTACCAGGGGAAAAGGCTCGCCATTTAAGTTTTTAAGGGGTTGATTTCAGGGGTATTTTTTTTTCTCGTCTGGGGGGGAGGGGGCTTTTGTTTCTGGGGGTAGGGTCTTCAAATTATTAGTGTGTGGGGAGGGTGGCAAAAATTACCAATGTAAGCTTATGTGTCATGCATGATGGATCTCGTAAAATCCTCAACTAGTAAAGAAAGTAAAAAGTGAATTATTTCAAGTCATTCATTGTAAAGACACTTAATAAATAATACTTCAATTTAGTGCAAAAAGTTTTTGTATGCTTTAGTTAGTGTTAGGGGAAACTGGGGATAGTTGATCCTTTTTTTCGTTGAAGCTCATAGCTGTTATTTGAATCAATAGAACAAAACGATCTAACTTTACACATTTAGAACAGTTTTTTTTTTTTTTTCCAAATCAAAATGCTATGACTTTTTTTTTTTAATTTATTTATTATAATAAAATATTTTTTAAACTAGAACTAAAGCCAGGTAAAAAAAATCAAGTCTTTTACAGGAAGGGTTGATTTTGATTTGCAGGAGACTTGATCCTGGGGGGAAAAGTTTCCTTTTTAAGTTAAATAAAGTCAAACATTTATTACTGCGAACATTACTCATTAAAAAAACCCAAAGTTGTTCATGTTGAATTAAAAAATGAAGCAAAACTAAAATAATAGCTATTAAAAGCTAACATTTGACAAGCAAAAGCAACTCCATGATAGGAAATAACTGACGGTGCTAAAGAAACTCATACCTTTTTGTAAGTTTTGATCAAGTATTCAATGAAAACTAAGAAATAAATACTTAAAACGCATTTAAATGTTAAAGCATACATCATTAGTGATATCAATTAGTATTTATTCATAAACTATAAAAATATTTCAAAATTGACATCAACAATAAGCTGAATTAGTAGTTTGCAAGTAACGAAAAAAAGTTATTAATTTTCGAATTTCAAAAATGATTTTAAAAATGTAAAAAATTCGACAAGCTTAAATGTCGACTTAAAAGCTGGTGTGGACATTTTTTATTATATAGTAACGTAAAACTTCTCCCAAGTCAACTACTTTAAAACTTTCGCGATTAACAGGGGATTCCCTTTTGCTAGACAGTCTTTCGTAAGTCAATGGCATTTATGTTAATCAATAAGTAGCATAATAGCATATACTTAAATGTATAATCATATTAAGGGACACTTGATCCTGAATCAGATCTCCTTGGTTCGAAATTATCAAGTATCCTCAAGTAAGGTAACGCATCAGTAGTGGTCACAGTTAAGGATATTTTGTGTTTTTTAAATTGTGGATCTACAATATCAATACTAATTTCAAAACTCAGTGAGCGTATTATAGCCCAACTCTCCCTTAATCGTCCCATTTTACAAAAATGCCAGAATTTCAATTTGTTCACTTTTTTATTAATTTTTTCTTAAACCTCGAATTTGATCCATTAGTGGCCACTCCAAAATCTGAGATTTTCAGTAGTGGCCACATGCATGAGTCAGTAGTAGCCATCTGACAACCTTTCCTTAGGATTTACGTTACTTACTTTAAATTCAAATAACTGATGAATAAAATTGATTCAATATGATAGTTACATTATTTACCAATGTACAGTGAAATCCCATTACAACGAATACCAATACAACGAAATATTCGTTTCAGCGAAAGAACTTTTCCGTCCTGACTTCATTTCTACTGCGCTACAGGAATGATATTACAACGAAATTCTCGTTACAACGAGAATTTCGTTGTAATATCATTCCTGTTCGTTACAACGAACAAATTTTGTGGTTCCTTGAAGCTCGTTATAACGGGATTTCACTGTACTAATCACATTTTTATAGTACATTTCTTTCTTCAAAGTACATAAGTACTTAGGCTAATAGAAAACGTTTTTAATAGAAAATTTACATTTGTAATTTTTGTAGGCTAATTTCAAAAATAAATTAAAAGAAAATGTATGTACTTATATAAGTATTATACATATAAACTTTGGTAAGTATGAACTGAATAATTACCATCACTTCAAAATCATTCATAATTAATAATAAGGTAAGCACACTATTCAATGTAATTCTAGGACAATTTGTTCCCTACAACTTACGAAGGCACATCAATGGATATCGGATATTGGTAGCATAAGATTTCAATACTACTAAAGGCAGGGTGTCCGCGCACATGGAAAGCCATCATTTTCGGCAAAAAATGCTCAAAAATCATGGAAATTGTCTATTGGTCATGGGTTTTGAGTTCAAGAACATTTTGAATATTTATCGAATTTTACACATTAGATTAAACATACACATCTTGGCTATTTTTTACGCTGTTACTCGTCAATCCCAATTTTTCACACATTTCGAAATCCGATTGCATCTACTTTTCTAATACTCGCTCGTTTTTCTTTTCAGGAGATTTTACCATTTGGACATTTATAATTATGAATTTAGCATTATTTTTAACCCTCCTTATATGTCTCATTATGTAGTTGAGGACTTTTAGACTTCTAGTTTTTGCCGATCGCACTCAATGAGAAAATGTTAATTCATCCATTTTGATTCGAGAGACTCATAAAAATTATCATTAATTCTCAGCTGTGTCTTGAGTTAATGAAGATTTTAGAAAATAAAATCGGTCTGAAGAATTAATTACGGACGTTTTGGACATCGATAAAATACAGAAATCAGGGAATTTTCAAAGGTAAATTTTTTAAAATGTCTGTAAATGTTACATATTTCACATATTCGGAAGTTTTACAATATTTGTAACCTATCCTAATACTTTGGTGGTAAATATCTGGTGTTGTCTGGTAAATTTATTTTTAAGCACTTTGATTTAATATTTTATTTTGTTCTGATCATTTATGTTATTTATTGTAAACATAATTTTAGTAAGCACTAAATTATTGCTAGTCACAGATATTTTAGAAAACTATTAGTAGTACAATGCTCGCATTTTGTTATTCGGTATTCAGTTCGTCCCCCTTCCCAAAAATTTTGAATTTCGGGTGCTCCTGACTATAAGCAGTCATTAATAAATATGAATTAATAGATTATTAATTCAAAACACATACTTACTGACATGACTTAAAGACTTCCTAGAGAAAAATGGTTCCTTAAACAAGCTTCATAACTGAAAATTTTATATATCATGGCTTTTACTAATTTTACGGTGTGTAACTTACTTCTAATAAGAAAATCTGTATTTTCAAGAAATGATATCTTAAACCTAAGAAATAAAAAATTATCTGCTTTGATTAGAAAAGGGATTACCTCGATCAAATATAAGGCCCTTCCCCCTGCACTTTTTTACTTGCTCAGTAGGCAAGTTGCAATCTGTTCTATTTGAATTTTTCTCTTCTATATATATTAGCGCGCCAAACTCCTGTTTCTTTTTTTCTTTTATCAACAAGCTATTTAATAATTTTTTCCCTCTGTGATATGCGCCCCTAAGGTGAGGCTTAGGACATGGCGTAATGTGTAATCCTGGATTGTCCATACAAGAGGTAAACGCACCTAGCAGTTGACATAGTGAAGCATATTTTGTGGCTTCTTTTAAACTGTGGTGCTACAGTATTAATTACCATATTTGAAACTCAATGAGCATATTATAGCTCTATTCTTCCTCAATTGTCCTATTTTTAAATGCCAGAATATCAATTTTTCAATTTTTTCCCAAACCTGAAATTTGATCCATCAGTGGCCATTGTACATGAGTCAGTAGTGGCTATATTGTTGTTTAGAAGTGGCCACCGGGTGGCCACTATTAGATCACACAATAATTTTACATTAGAAATGACGCAGGTTATTATATTAAGGTATTACAACCTATTAAAAGGAAAATTGAGATGATTTATGAAAAACCTTCCTGATTCAGTAGTGGCCACTCGGTGGCCACTTTTGAATTTCCTAACACTTTTGGTATCAGTAGTGGCCACATAAACTGTCAGCCGAGAAAACAACTATTTGGAGTTGAAAACGTTCCAAACATGATCTTTCACATTTCATATCATGGTTACAGCTCTAAACATATTATTTTTGAGCATTGTTCTATTCATAACACAACACAATGTTTTTATACATCGTTATGGAGAAGCGTTAGAAGACAGCTGAAAAAACATGAACAATCCAGACGACCGTACTAAATAATTTATAACAGTTTTCCATGATGCTCTACCTACTCCTCCTTAAACTGCTCACTACAATATAGTCTGAGCTCTACCTCCTACAAGTTTGAATCCATTGGGAGACCTGAAATCCTTATTTTTCAAATTTAAACCTTAAAGTGGCCACTACTGGTGCGTTTACCTTATACTTTTCAAACATTATTTCAAAATTACCGCAACAGGAGCCCCTAGTTAGTACTTCTCACCCTTTTAAAATTATTTCAAACCTTCTATCATACCATAAAAGCAATGAATGTATTGCTTAGCTTCTTCAAGAAAGTTGGCGACTTCTTTGATCCAAAATGCGAAGAAATAATCTCCTCTCTGAAAACTGACAGTGACATACAACTTGAAAAACATGTGTAAAAGAGACCATCTGACATTTGGGGATGTAAACCTATCTCAGGCGCTCGGTATTGCTGTTAAAACTTGTATTATTGCTCTTTCGAGATTTGAGAGGGGTCACATGTATCCAAAAGAATTAAGTACCCCCACTCCCCCCTACAGTAATAAAAATTTCAAAGTGCATGGCCATGGCATACCATAGGCGACTAGTGCATCAAAAAGACGAGGGGGGTCAAAAGAAGTGCGAGGGGGGACAGGTTAGGTGGAAGCTGCAGCAGTAGTTGACTTTTTTTTTATGAGTTGAAGTATAACGTAATTATTGATTAATTTATCTCTAAACAATTAGGGATGCGATCTAAAAAAAATCGGGATGCATGGCCACAGTAAACTTATTTCTTTTAATTTAAAGCTCCATTTTAAATTTCATGAAATAATAACTTATTTCAATTTATTTCGTTTTAACCATTGAAACCTCTTACCTGCCATTCCTAGCTTATCCGGGTGAAAGGTGCCATGACAGAAAAAAACCCTTACTTATTAAGGCAGTTCTTCTTTCCTTAAGCATGTAAATCAATCAGTTTTATCATTTTTTGATGGGTCGTCAATTTTGAACTTCGAAAAGTGGAGGGACAAAGCCCCTTTACTTTTAAAAGTGAGGGGGCCCTTGTCTCCTTCCCCTCACCTCGTACCAGCCGCTTATACAGTGTACTATTGTTGTGGTATGTTGAAATCACTTTCAATACGCCATATTAAATGTGACTTCGAAGAAGAAGATTTCCTTAGCTGTTATATACTTTTATACTCATGACCTTTAATTATCTTCCTAGAGTACATGTATATTCTCAAAGCAACACAGCTTGAAACTTGGCACTGCAGTATGAATTACTGATGAAGTTATAATACGCGTTTTCTTGCTTCAATCGCGTTAAAAGAAATATAACTTCAAAAATATGCCTAGCTTTTTCAAATTGTCGGTGCTGGCAAGATGTTTCTTAGAAAAATGAACATGTGCTATCGAAATGTCGGAGCTTGTCACTGTACACAGTGGTATGTCACTTTTGTTTCTGACAAAGTTAATGTACCAAATTACTTGTTGAAAACAACGAACTTAAGTTTTCAGAACTATCCTCAATAGCTTCTTTAAGTAGTATTAACATTTTCATTTTGAAAAAGGAACTGGAAACTGGGAAACACGAGATTTCTAATCAATGTCAGGGAAGGAGTTAGGGCCATTCTATGTGACGGAACGCGACATTTTGAGTAGTTTTGTCACAAGATTTTGTTTCATAAATACAAATAATACAAGCTAGAAATTTTATTTTTGATAGCAACAGTAAATATTTGTCATAGGAACTATGCAGAACATCAAAAGTTTGTCTGTCTGAAGAAAATAATTGAACGATAATTAAATGAACGGGACCCGTATGAGTCCCATTCCGTCGCGGGCATTTTATGTTGCGTATTTATCCATTTTCTATTTAAAAACGATAAGTTTGATATTCTACGGAATTTTTATGACAAATCGTTACTGTTGCTATCAAAAATAAAATGTCTAGCTTGTTTTATTTGTATTTATAAAACAAAATATACTAAATAACTGCAACGTTCCATCAAATGGAATGCCCCTTAAAAGACTGTAATACATAAACGCCATGTTAAAGAATTTTTGAAAATAGTGAAAACTTTTTGTCGGTAAGGCCCTCAGTGTCATAATAGTATGCTTAATACTGATTTTTTTTAACTGCCTTAAAATGCAAACAAATGACGTTAAAACAAATTCCATTGATAATGATACGAAAGTTAAGAGTTAATTAGTAGGAAATCTTTAATGTCATTTTCATTAACGTTGGGCAGTACCACCTCTCCTAAAAGTGTTTTTCTTCAAGATTTTTACCACATTATAAGAAATTTTCAAGTGAAATATCCATTAAGTCTTAAAAATTCATTAGATCGATTGGAAGCCTTTGTTAATCGGTAGAATTTAGAATTGAGAAACTTTCCGTATAGTTTCTTGTCTTGACAGAAAGTTGAAATACCATTTATCAACCGAATTAAAAGAAACAAAACGTAATACCGAAGAGAAACGACGATTAGTTTCTTACTATAATCCATTCCCCCTATTTTTAGAATCTTACAGCTGCTTTTCGAACATAACATTCTGTCGATAATCCGGTCTAGGCGAAGGTTGCACACACCCTTAATTAAGAAACTGTACACTCGAGGAAAAGCGTGTTAATTGAGAAACTAGCGGCAGAAAAATAATAGAAAAATCAAGTTGATCACACTCGTTACCGAACGTTCTACAAGGTTAAAATGAAAGAAAAATCATAAGAGCGTAGTGACCGAGGTGCTGCATTGGAATTTTACTTTTTGTCTGTTCGACAAATTTTTATCTCTTACTCCGGAAATCACCTTGGAAGGAATGAGTATAAATAGTCTGCTGAGAACTGCATCATTACATCTGCTCTACAGTCTTTGTAGGTACAACCACTAATCATGATTGCTAAGGTGAGTTCAAAATCTTTAAACAAATACAGTAGATTCTACAAGGGCCTGATTGTTGAATAAACCAACTAGGCCATGGCCTAGGGACCCCACTCTTTAGGAGCCCCTAAGCGGCTAAAATTATTTTATCTAACTTCTAAAACTGTAAGGTTTGTCTACAGGAAGCCCCAAAAAAGTGTTTGGCCAACTGCAACTCGATATCTTAATCGATCTCTGGATTCTGCAGCTTGTAATAAGCAATTTACGTGACTTCCATAGGTTTTTACAAACAAAAACTTATCGTTCTGCATTAAATGTGAGTTTAGATATTCGATTACTGGACCATTACTAGAGTTTTTCCAACCATATGAATGTGGATCCCGAGCCCCAAATTTTACTGGAATAGTTTTTCCTCTATTTGCATAGAAATACATAGTAGAGGGATATGGGTGAAATAGCGGGGCAAAGTGAAATGGTGAAATACTTTTAGCACCATTTATATGGTAATATTTTAACAATGTAGAAGCACATATACTCTATTCTAGTCAGGAAAAAAAAAGACCACCTACGGTTAATGCATATGACTATACAGGCAATTTTCAAAAATTGATACTCTTATTGTAATATTTGTTGTAAATCAAAACATATTTTTGGTCTATAAAATGATAAAGTTCTTGTTATTAACATTTTAAATATTAATTGAGACTTTCTCATATTCGGCGCACTATTAATTTAGTTAATATTAAGCCTTATACTTTGATATTGTGTACAATTAGTTAAGTACATGCGGTGCAAAGTGGATAGGGCAGAGTGAAATAGCTTATTTCTTTTACTCATTCATTTAAAAAATCACTTACGTATTCATCTATTAATTCATTTACATTCTTAAATTTAGTAAATTCCTTATTTATTCATTCATTCACTTATTTTCTTATCCATTCACTCTTTTACTTACTCATATTCGTTTATTATGTCAATATATCTTCATTTATTCATTTAAAATTTTATTAACTGATTCATTTGATCAAAAATACTTTTTACAGTCGAATAAAAATATTTCATTGGAAAAATATTTGGTTTTCCACTTTGCCTCAGGAAAACAATTAGTGAAACATTTCCACTTTTTTTTTTTATCGCATATTAACTGCCAAAACTTTTTAAAAAAAATTGTTTCAATGCAAGTTTATTTATAAAATACAATGTTCCTTTTGTACTGTAGTTTTCAAAATAAATTTCCAATTCGTTCATTTTGAAAAAGCTCAGCCATCTTAGCTATTTCACTTTGACCCACATTCCTCTATATTAAGAAATAAAAACCTAACCATTGTATATATAAAGGATCAAAGATAGATGCAGAAATAGCAGTGAAAACTCTATGAATGTCAGTATTATTCAGCCATAGAGAAAACTCAATTTTCACGTAAGGTGTGCGAGCTTGTAGATCTGGAGTTTTCTCGAATGTTTATCTGCCGTTAGCATTTTATTCACTGTAGCTTAATATTGCTAATAATAATCTTACATCACATAAGATAGGTCTTTGGCATTTTCTGTCATTTAAACACAATGGAAACACAGAATATATTTAACATGTTACTTCTCATCATACATTTCATGGCAGTGCGTTTATTTAATGCATTTCATTTTAAGTAATTTAATCTTGATTTTTTACGGCCCATTGTAAATATGTTTTTATGAATATCCAGTGCGTTTTGTGTCTACAATAGTGTTATTTCATTTGTTCTCTGATTGCAATAGATTTTGTCCTGTAGCAATTATTTCTTTCGGCAATATATTTTATCACATATATTGTTCTGTGGCAACATTTATTTTAGGGCAAGCTTTCCATTGTCTTTCAAATGGATATTATATTCAGTAGTATAGTTAGTAGTAGATCTGCAAATATGTCTGCTCTTTTTGATCAACCATGCATTAGATCAATCTAAAAGTGATTTTGATAGCCTAAAATATGAAATTGCATGTAAATCTAATATGCGTATAAACTACACCAGGAGAAACTTTGAAATATGATTTTAAGAACTGATCTAAAAATATTCTTTATCAACCAAGACAAAAAAAAAAATTGAGAGCGGCGTGTATTTTATTTTATTTATTTTTCCTTTTTTGTGGAATGCAAATTTTAATTTACTTTGTCTTGGCGAATCTCAAGTCTTAGTGCATGTAACGTTAACTGTCAATGAGTACCTCTGATTACATCCATTCGATAAAGTGCTTGAAATGTCAAAAAGAAACGTTTACTTGTCAGAGAAGCTATGCAGTTTTTTTTTTTTTTAAATAGTTTAGGAATGATTGACACCAGAATTATTTACAATTCAATTATGACTAAAGAATGTTTAAATTTCTTTTCAGGTCACCATTTTGTTCGCTGCTTTGGCAGCTGCCCATGCCGGTGCCATCTTGCACGGACATGCCATCAGCACTGGAGTGAGTGCCAGCGCACGCAGTCAAGATGTAAGTACATTTACTAGTTCACTCTCAATAGTTAGGACAGGCATATGTACCATCACAGAAGTTTTATCTAGTGTACCTTGCAGCGTGTAATAATTTAGGGAGTATGAATGATTTTGCAGTTAAGATTTAAGTTCGAACTCCTGATGATAATTCAGTTTAATAATTTTGTATCATGACCTAACAAATATGCCTCACTTTTCTCATTTTATCAGAGATTATTTAACATACGTATTAACACAGTAAAAATATAGACAGAATTAGTAGAACTCTAAAATAAGATGATCATACGTCCTGAATTTCCACTACTCTGCCCGGTGTTTTGTAACTCGTTTATTTATTTATTTATTTATGGGTTCAAAATTAAAAACATTTCTCCTGAACAGTCCCGAAAAACGATAGTGCAACCACTTATAAGTGATAAAGCATTATGAACAATTATCTGACTTAAGATAGGACACAGCTGAAAGTCGACACATTGAGGGGCATGATAATCACCTAAATAAGATTTAATAATCAATATACTGACGCACTTTACAGTACCCAAAAAGAACCCTACACTAAAAGGACAGCAATTTTGAAGAAACAACTTCTGGAATCGTTCTGCTCCATTTGATCAATGCAACTAATAATTTCCATGCATTAGTTTTTCAATTTGATGCAAAAATCAAAAATTCTTAAAGAATGAAAACTATAAAACATGGGGTAACAGATCTTAAATTACTTGCCTTTACAAGTTTGAAACTTTAATCAGAAACAAATTCAAATCATAGATGTAGTATTAACTAGATATGCAACGAGAAACCGGTTCCATGGGCAACATTTTCTATATTGATGTCATACTGTTCCCTTCTTTTTTTCCATTTTGAATCATGTTAAAAAACTTTTTGAAACCAATTGGCTGGTTCTAAACAAAAAAGAAAAATGCAACTTATATTTAGAATACCTCATTGTGTCGCAGTACTTTCAACAAATCAAATAATATGCAGTGAAAAAAATAGCGAAGGAAAATGTCGATTCAGAAGAAGTCAAGCCTTTTCGGAAAATTTTTCAATGTAGGCATGGATGCTGAAATAAGATCTGATGTAAAGAGCTTCAAGTGTAGGCATTTCCCTTTCGCAATGATTTTATTTCAACTTAAACTGATACAAATAATTTGAGAGGTTAATTTTTATTTTGACTTTGCATAAATATAAAGCTTGAATGATGCATTTTTTGAAATATAAATGAAATTTACGTTTTTCTGAAGTAAAGTGCATTTGATTGTAACGTTACAGCTAATAATTCCCACTAAAATTCTTCATGAAAAAGAAAAACAGTTCCACTTGATATTCTGTTTAAATTTGTCTCTTAATGGACAAAATACACTTACGTTAAATGGAACGAGTTTCAGATGCCTATATAATCTAAACCTCTATAAAGAATCCACCTGTAATCGAATTTCGATCAAAATTTCTCAACTATTCAATATTAATAAAACACAAAAAGAAGTTTTCCTGTCGTCTCTCTTATGTCATATTTTACATATTACATATTTTTTCTTAAATTACAGGCTCACGGTAACTACGCCTTCGGTTATGACATCAAGGACGGTCACGGTGCCACCAACTCCCGATATGAAGTCGGAGACGGACACGGCAACGTGAAGGGATCCTACACCTTGGCCGACATTGACGGACGGGCCAGGAAGGTCGAATACGCCGCCGACGGACACGGATTCAGAGCCGTCGTCAAGACCAACGAGCCCGGAACCGCCGCCAGCGCCCCCGCCGCCGCCCTCATCGCCAGCCCCTACGCCGGACCGGTCGCCCCCGTCGTAGACCACGTGGCCCCCACAGCCGCCGTCGTAGGACACGGCCTCGCCGCCCCCATCGCCCACGGAGGAGCTTGGGGCTACGGACTCGGACACACCGGTGTCTTGGGACACGGTCTCGCCCATGGTGGTCATTTGGGACACGGTCTTGCCCACGGAGGACTCGTAGGACATGGACTCGCCCACGGAGGACTCGTAGGACACGGACTCGCCCACGGCGGTCTGTTGGGACATGGATTGTGGCACTAAATTATTTTTGATGTAAGTGATGTAATAATAGTGAACTCTAAGAATTATTCTAGAAAAATTCTAATTTTGAAAGTAAAATTGTACACCTAACATTTTATGACAGCAAAAGATTTTTTTTAATGCAAAAGAGATCGAACAAATTTGCATCTTTCCCACATACTTTTAAAATTCTTTATAAACGATCGAGCAGTCTTTCATCAGGATTTAATGCAATAAAAATTTAAAAATTCAACTAAATATTTTGCTATAGATATACTTGGAATTTTTTCCAAGATTTTTCGTCTAAAGCGAAAATTTATAAACAACTGAATATTTACTTCAGGATGCCGATAAAAACTATAAATGCAACTTAAAAAAGTGATTCTCTTGATTTAGGATGCAGACAAATTTCTATATCAAAGAAAGGATATATGTGGGTGTATATATATTTATTTATGTATATTTTTGCAAAACCTAAATAAGCTTTGAAAATCATGAAAACAAAAAGGACTATTTTAGTATATATTTATATTTTTCTCTATACTCATTTTGTTAAAAAATACCCTTGCCTGTATTTTTAACTACTGAATTTACTAACAAGAAAAAAAAATAGGACAATTATTTACAATTATTTATCAATAATTGCAAATTGTGTTTATTTTTAGATCTATCCCGTCTCATATGGACTGTGACCAAAATTCATTTGGGATATCTTTCATCGCTCAATCTCTACATCGAAATTGCCAAACCTCTGCGAGAAATTTTGCATCCTCGAATGATACGATGCTTTTACTCAGACGGATATCTACGGGAATGGTGCTGTCTTCTGATGAACCGAGTTTAGAAGAGTTCATCATCTTTCTTGGGAAACAAAAAGCTTTATAATTTATTTTCTTTCCTGTTGTGTGGGTGTAAATAAACGTTTCTTCTCATTGCAAATTAAGTTTGTTTTATTTATGTTTTTAAACGAAAACAATATTAATTACAAGAAAATATTCTGAAAGAAAAAGTATTTCTTTAGCTTTACCATTACCTACTTTATTTTTACATTTGCCACAAGGAGAGAACTTAAAACTTTTGAGATTATTGTATGAAGAAACAGATAAATACCTGTGAGTTTTAAAATTATTATTTCAGAACATGGTGCATCTCTTAGCTTAAAACATGAACAGGAAAAGCTAATTTGAAACGTTTTTACGTAAGAAAATTGGTTAAATGAACAAGCAAAAGTATATTTTCATTGAATCCATTGAGAATCGATATTCTAAACCTCTAAGACTGACGCCTGGGCGGAATTCTTTCTTAGTCTAAGAAGATAATGACTCATATTTGTGCTACATTATGACGGGCTCACTTAAAACTAGAACATAAATTAACTTTCTCTTGAATTCTCGTCTAAAAGAGCAACTTAATAATTAGGAAAATTTTAATTAATAAACGCCCTAAATTACTCACACGTCATAAAATTAGCTGTCGTTCATTTGTTGGTAATGAACATTTTATAGGGCCATTCCATATAACGGAACGGGACATTTGAAGTAGATTCGCTGTTAGATTCTGGTTCATAAATACAAATTGAACAAAGCTAGAAATTATATTTTTGGCAGCAACAGTAATCATTTGTCATAAGAACTATGAAGAACATCAAAGGTTGGTCAGTTTGAAGAAAATAATTGGACTAGATGCAATAAAATGTCTGTGACCGAAACGGGACTCATACGATTCCCGTTCCGTCACGAGCACTTTATTACAAATTCTACAATTGTTTTGTTAAAAAAAAACAATAACTTTTAATGTTCTACGATTTTCTTATGCCAAAACTTTACTGTTGCCGTCAAAAATAAAGTTTCTAGCTTGTTTCTTTTTTTTTTTTTTTTTTTCGTATTTTTGAAACAAAATCTACTGACAAAACTACTCAAAATGCCCCGTTCCGTCACATGAAATGGCCCTATAATGAAGATCATAAAAACTGCTTTATTGGTTAGGACAGGTTATGACTAGTTTTACCTCACACTGACATAAATCCATTAAAAGTCAAATTATATTACTGATATCTGCCTGAAAATGCATTCAAATTTGAAAGTTGTTGCTGATATAGTTGTTTCAAATAAGAAGGTATGAGTCAGTAATAGATATTCTTTGTTCACATTATGAGTTTTTATATTTTATTGAACTAATATAAAGTATCCAGTAATGGAGAGAGAGATAATAATTCGCGTGCTTGTAACAAAAATATGATAGGGTAATGGTTCTCTTGATTTTTTTGTTTTTACTGTAATGGCATATAGACTAGAAAAATAAGAAATGCAATAACGTATCACAATGGTTTGTTATTTATCATTCCAGTTGTAAATTTCAAATAAAATTATATGCAGAGTTAGCATAAAATGGGGGGACATTATAAAATAAATTTAATAATATCCCGGTTTTAAAAATTTATATTTCATAAACTATTACACTTACCACTATATATGATACATACAAATAAAGAAAAACTATTCAAGTTTATTTTCACTTACGAATGTTTGATGTGTGCGCCTTTCGTATCACGACACACACATCTGACATACATTTTGGAGTGTTTCACTGTCAATTTTTCGTAATGCTACACATATGCGATCTTTCAGTTCTTGCATTGTTGTGAGCAGTGGTGGTGCATATGTTACCGTTAAAGTATGAAATCCGTTATTTTATAGAATACCTAGTTATTTCATGAAATAACTGATCATGCCCGTTAAAGTGTAAAACTCTCTTGTATTTCATGGTTTAACTAGTTATTTCATAGAATAACGATCAAGCCCGTTAAAGTGTAAAATAATCTATATCATGGTAAATTCCAGGAAAAAGGGGACATGACACTAGAATTTTAAAAATTAATACTCTGTCACTTGCCATATACCATTCTCTTCAGAAATAAATGAATTTCTTGAATCTTAACCTGTTTTTACCCAATAGTTTAATGACTTTCAGAAAATCAAGTGCAAAATCAAGTTTTTTCTTTGTATTTTTACAGAGCAAAAAATCTCTTTTTTGTTACATTCTGTAATTTCAATATAGTACTTGTTATCAGCATATACTATTTAGGTTAACTTTTATCTTTGAATGTCTAGTGAAGCTTTTCGGCAAGTAATTTAAATTTTCTTTTTTTTTTCAACCGTGAAATAGGTCCATTACTAAGGTGCCAGTTTTATGTCCTTCTGTTACTAAAATACTACATCTCAGTTAGTTCACCAAGAACCTATTAGGTATAGAAACGAATGTTTTTTTTTTATGCAAAGCAAAATTATGTCAGTTATCAAAGGGGCTCAGTTAGAATTTTAATACAGAGTTAATTTACATGGCTTTTAATGGTAACGGAAGCACAAAAAAATACGGTAACGGAAGGACATTTATCTATAAGCTGATACAGGGTAAAATTTTAACATGCTAGTGGAAAACCAACTATTGTTTAAAGTTAGTAGTCGCATTTAAAACGTATAAAAGTAATTTTTGTACAAGAAATATGTGTTCTTTCATTTAAAAACTAAACTTTAATTTTATTTAAAAAAAAATTCTTTTGTGATTTTATTTATTCTATTGTATGAGATAAAAATCATGAAAACTGCACTTAAAAGTTCCTAAGCATGTGAAAATCATTTTGGTATAACATATTTGCGATATGACAAGCCAATTTGAGCAGAAATAATTGCTTACAAACTTGATATTTATACTGAAACAATACAATATTGAAACTGCTTTCAGATTTGTTAACACAAGTCACAGGAAAGGACTGTTGAGGGCATTAATTCAACCGTTAAACATACTGGGAAGAGATCAGCAAATTCAAAGATTAATTTTCAAAAAGGTGGAGTAATATCCATTTTCATCCTGATCCACAAAATATTCACTATTTGAACCCTGTAACAAGTTATTTTATTGAATAAAAACAGTATTTCAACAAATCGAAGGAGATTTCACTTCAGACTGACAGTTATAAATATTATTAAAAAGAATATACAGCTGAATCAAAAGCACCAAACAATGAGAATATGCGAAAGGATTCATAACATTTGGACCAGTTTTGTTAGTTGAATAGAAGGGAAAGAACTTAACAAAGGGATATCTTGGACAGGTACTTCATATAGAAGATAAAGGAGTAAAAATATCTTGGTTGCGAATGCATAATAATGTTGGAATGTTTTTTGCATTCCCTGACAAAGAAGATAAATGTTCTACGGATTCTGATAATATTTTTGAGTATTTCAAGAATTTTCAGAACTGTAACAGATGGCTCAGGTATTAGATGTCATTGTTTCAGACTGCTGTATTAGCTGAATAAATGTTTGTAAGTAGAAATTTACCAAGTTAAATTGTTTTCGACTTCTTATCCTTCCTTTACTGTCCTTCCATTACCCTTAACAAATACCTAATTTATATGCTTAAAATAATTATTTTTTAAAACTAGATGCGAAATTGTAATGATTGAACTCTCCCGTATATGCTCTAATTTTTATAGAATTTTCCCTTTGATAGTTTGACTGAACTTTTTTGGAGAACATGATTGCGTGAAAATCGGGTCGCAAAAAGGTCCTTCCGTTACCGCTTTTTAAATTTCATTTTTTTAAAAAGTTACTGGCCATAAATTCCTGGCTTTGGCTTTTTTAGCAACTTACTAATGACGTGTATAAAAATCTATGCATTAGTTTTTGAAAAAATATATATATTAATAGCTCACAGACAGAAATACATAGATTTTTTATTCAAACTGTCCTTCCGTTACCGCTGGAATTCACCATCTACTCATTATCTGGTTCTCTTTTATCATGAGTGTTACTCCCTTCTCATAAATGTTACCTGCTAAAAGTAACACTCGTGAGCGGTAAAACTCATGAGATTTATTGAAGAATTTTTCGCTGGAATAAATTCTATCAGTGTTTTTCAATGTTTAATTAGGTCCCTTTTTTCCTTAACAAGCAATACATTACTGCCTAATTGTACATTTCTATACTTAAAAAAAAAATACTACAAAATAAACGGGTAACACTCATGAGAGCTGATCAAAATACTCTTCACATAGAACTGTACATTTCAATATACAACATATAAGGAATAAACATATCCATTTGTAGACTTACACATTCTAAGAAGAAACAAATATGGCTTTCTTAACACTATTGCTAACTACGATATAGAAATATTTTGCACATAGAATTTTTTTTTAATTCCCTGGGGTAACACTCATAAGTTGCACTTAAGGACACAAACTGTATTGAAATTAGAAACTGTTAGATGAGCAGTTCAGTAAAATCTATTTCAGCTGTGCGTAACTAACAAATATTACTTCCTTCTTCAATGCACAAAAAGTTTTAAAAAATTGCTTGAAAGCGTGCAAAAAAGGTTTAGGAAATTTCCGTTACTAGCTAACTAAAGTAGTAGAAAAGGCTTATTAATCTACGACCATGAAAATAGCACTGAATGCAATGATTAAGTGCAAAACAATGCCTTACTACATGTTTTTGTATTGCCAAAAATAATAATTTTATCAACATAAAAATGAACGGATAATATCAGGACACAAAACTGTCAATCGCTTTGAAAATCACCCTAATGCAAAGGATATACTTATACATTTAAAATACAAAACATTGAGCCATCAATGCAAATTGATTCGAATAATTTTGTAACGTGTTTGAAATTTTCACCAGAATAATGCAAAAATTGAAAGTAATTTATTTAATATAATTAGAAATTTGTAAAAATATTCAAAGTTGATAACATGCTCGCACAAAAAAGAAAAAAAATGAAAAGAGAATAAAGTATAATCCGTAATAAATGATAGTTCTTGTACACTTACGTCCAACGGAATTACATGGAATAATTGCACAAATTATATTCAAAACTCAAATTATAGTCAAATATTATAAAAATTTATAGCGACTTGAAATACATACTAAGTACACATTTTTATGTCATCAATAGTGCAAAAGTCTAACTTTAATTAGAAGAAAATCTTTTGTATCAAATTTTAAGCACAATCTTCTCCAAAAAAATATTTATGTTCAAAAATACCTCGTTCTAGAATCTACAGTCAAGTGCCCATACTTGGGACAATTTTGAATTTTTACCTTAAGTAGCACGTTAATCGTATGTTTTCCATTTAAACGAAACATTCTGTTTTTAGGATGTGTCTTAGTACTTCACCTCAGGACAAGGTATAGATATGTAGATATGTCTCTTTAAAAATAAAAGAAAAAAATGTTCATTGTTCAAGTTAAGGACCCCCCCCCCCCTCCCCCAAAATTGGGGCACTTAACCTTTCGATTTTTCTTTCATGTATGCAGCAATAGATAACGTTTGGGACACCAAAAATCATTTTAAAGAAGTTTATTTTATAACTCAATAAAGAAAAAAATATCATTAGATAAAAATAACATAATCTTGTAAATGTTCAAAAATTTCTGAATGTATGATGCCTCTGAAAACTTTGAATGTCTCTCTAGCCATCTTAATTCTTTTGAATGTAATACTTCTACGTTTCCCTCCATATTTGGAAGCATAAAAGCAATTGTGAACTCAAATAATTCTTAGTGCAGCTGATTTTTCCGTGTTATCAGCTCCGTGTTTTTCATTTCACATCTTTTCACATTCGTTTTCATTCCATCATAATACGTAAAATTCACATCAAATAAATTAGTCTCATCTATACTTTGAGCATCCTTTCATTAGTAGAACTAAGATATACGGGTCATTCTCCAGAAAACGTAACTTTTGAACGCAAATATTTTTCAATTTCGAAACCTTTTGTTTCCTGTTTATTTCCTTTTACAAAAAAGGAATAATGTATTCGCAAAAAAATTTTTCTCCCAAAAGTCGACCTTTATTTCCATTTTACTCAACCCCGAATGAGTATTGTTTTTTTTTTTTTTTTTTTTTTTTTTCCGATTCGACCACACGTGGATAAGTGCCTAAGAACGTATAGACACGCGAAATATCCATAATGACGATTCCCGAGTTAATTACAATGAATTTTCTCATGAGGTCTGTATGTACGTATGTATGTAGCATAACTCAAAAAGGGTAAGCCCTAGAAAGTTGAAATTTGGTATGTAGACACCTAGTGGAGTCTAGTTGTGCACCTTCCCTTTTGGTTGCTTTGGGAAGTTTTTAAAGGGGTCTTTTGCCCCTTTTTTGGGGGGAAATCAATATTAATTTCGATGTAAACTCAAGTGGTGTTATAATTTGGCGGACACTTGCGATATATCGCCAGTTTTTGGTCGCCAAGTTTTGTCACCACCTTGGTGACAAATTTGGCGATTTTTTTTTGTAAATCTGTTTTAATTTGGCCATTGTTGGTGGTATTTAGAGAGTAAACTATTGAATCACATTAAAATTGCCAGTAATGGGGAAATGACATTAGATTGGAGTAAAAGGAAGTTATGTGATGCACACATCAGCTCGGTTTTATTCTTACATGAAAGTGTTACCTACTAGAAGTAACCACAAGCAATGACCCAGCTAAGTTTCAATTATTTTACTCGTAAGTAAAAATAATAAGAAATGCCTTGTTCACGAAAATTAAAAAAAAAAAAAAAACTTTTCATATTTAAAAATCGAGGCCAATTTAATATCAAAGTAGTACTTTTGTTAATTGTGCAAACAATCAGCTATTTTAATGATTAGTGGGAATATGATATTAAGTACGGCTAAATTAGTAGTTTCAAATGTAATTAAAGTACGGCTAAATTAATAGTTTCAAATGTATGTTAAAAAATAGTATTTAGACAATTTGAGGATATACTGGCAATTTATAGTTTTGGTAGAATGCCTATTATTGATGTATTTCCCCTCCATTAGTTATTTTCACCTCAGAAATAATGACATTAATAAGGTCTGTCACGGAGGTGAGGCATTTTCCATTAATATAGGCCTAATAGATACCTTTTTGAGTGAAAATATTTTTTTCTTCGTTGCTACAATCTGCTTTTGTTAAGCAGATGAAAAATTGTTCACTTCTTTTTTAACATTAATTTACATCCCTGAAATTCAAGTTCACGGAGGTAAGAAGTCAGAACACCCACCCTAAGTTTTTAAAGTAAAATCTATATGTTCTTGTTTTTCGACAAAAATCTCACAACTTCAACTGTGGCTGAAAATAAACAAGGGGGCTCCCTTGTATCATGGAAAATAAAATTTGATGTCAGTACTGCTACGTGTTAATAAGGAATAGCATTTTGCGTTTAAGTAACGGAGGTGAGAATTTATTGTGCGACATGACTCCTTGTCCTACAAAAACGAACTAAAACACAGTATTAAAAAATTAAATATACTTAAACAATTAGTATTTGAGACACTTGTGAAAGGAATAATAAATAAGTACATACTTTTAATTAAGCAAGTTATTAAGCAACATAAACAGTCACATAAGGTGTGTGACATGCCACGGAGGTGAGATTTCACATGCTCTGAACCAAAAATATACTAAAACAAATATTTCTATTAAAAATTAGTTGTAAGGTTTAAATAGATATATTTTTGATGAAATTAAAAATCAGTGTTAAATGAATTGTTCCTTAAAGTTTTTACTGTAAAAGGTGTGTGACAGAAAAGTCACTTTTTGAAAAATGACCCATATAATATTTTGGCAAAACGTCTTTTGCTTATCAATAATGTCCAATTTGTTTTTGAACAATGGCAATTTTTCTGTCCTGTTACTGTATGCCACATTTATTGTCATCAGAATTGTTATCATTTAAAAAATGTTTATATCTATACTTTTTATTTTTTCTTTATACAATTATACACTTTATTTCCACAATATTTCTTATAGACACTTTTTTATGTCTTAGTACCCTAACTTGGAACAGTGTTCCAAGTTTGGAGCATATTTGCAATTTCTCAAATGTATGAATAAATTAGTTAAACCGAATTAGTTAAGTGGAAATGAATTTACCCAAATAAGGCACAGATACATAGTCGAAAGAAAATGCGAAACAAATTCAAACTAATGCTGCTCAGTTAGCGTAGGTAACTAAAGATATTTCCATACTTTAAAAAAGTCTATTTTTTGGAAATTTTAAAATTTTTTTAACTAACCCATAAAGCTAAAGCATCAAAGTTCAGCTTTCATAGCCTCAAAAGATAATTACCCATTTATTCTGTAACAACATTTATTTCTTACTGTTGAAATACTGACAGAGGTGTACCAGCTCTCTAAACAAAATTCGGCAAAATGTCCCAAGTTAGGGTACTGTCCCCAGTATGGGTACTTGACTGTAATCATTTAAACTAACACAGAAGACTTAAAGATCTTTGAAGTTCAGCGAAAGTTTCAGTTATTGCATAGACTTTAAAAAAAGAAAGAAAAAACATACAGTTCTTTTCTTTGCCTTAACAGAAAATTAAATTCCACTTATCTAATCGAACTTATAGAAAAAAAAACCTCTGTTGCCGAGAAGTAACGACAAATATTTGTCTAATTATAATTTATTCCACCTGTTTTGGAATCTTTCCGCTGCTTTTCGAACATAAATATTTATCCGTTGACAATCCGGTCTAGGCAAGACTGCTCTCACCCCTCCCTAATTAAGATACGATACACTGGCGGATAAGCGAGTTAATTGAGAAACTGATAGCGGCAAGAAATGAATAGAAAAATCAAGTTGATCACACATGGTACCGAACGTTCCATCAAGGTGAAAATGAAAGAAAAGTCATGAGGGCGTAGTGACCGAGGCGCTGCTTTGGAATCTCACTTTTTCTCGATTCGTGAGTTTTTTGTCGTTTGCCCCGGAAATCACCTTGGAAGAAACAAGTATATATAAGGCTGGTGAAAACTGCATCAGTACATTTTCTCTTGTAGATACAGTCACAAGGAGTTCAGTCATGATTGCTAAGGTAAGTTGATATTCTTACATAAAATGCAGTAGGTTATTGAGTTTATCGTGAAAACTTAGGTGACTTGTATGTGTGCTCGCATAATCAAACACTTTTTGTTCATCATTAAATGTGAACTGAGATAACTGCACGCTGTGCCATTAAGGGTCTTTCCAACTACGCGGGGTTTTACTAAAATTCCCGTAGATAGATACACAAACAGCAGTAAAAGTTCTGTTGATGTGTTTCGTCATTACCAAAAAGCCTATTTTTCGATGTAGTACATGTGAGCTTCTCCATTTAGATTTTTCTGGGATGTCTTTTATCCTAAAGCTCGCATCTGCCGCATTGGAGAAAGGGCTCCTTGTAAATCCTTAAGTGAGCTCTGCAAAAAGTGAGCATATGGATGAAAAGACATAGTCTTTTCACCCATAAGCTCACTTCTTTTGCACTGAAAAAGGGGTTTTTTGTAACTCCGAAACATGTGTATGCAGCTTTCCTGTTAATTTGTTCTCTAAACTGCTGTTTATTTATTTTTTTAAAAGCTAAGTTGTTTAAAAAAGGAGATGTTCTAAAATTTCGCAAAATGTATTTTGAGCAAGCAGGCAAACTCTATTATGAATTATACACTATACATTTTCGATTATACTAATTAGAGATTATACTAAACTACTCCCGCTACTTAAAGATTAGTTCAGAAACCTAAACTTGTTAAACTTTGTTGGAGAAAACACATTTTTAACTCTTTTATTTCATCTTGTATTCATTTGTATGTTGTTTATGCGGATTTCAATACGACTAAATTTATCGTCAGGAAACCATAGACAAATATTTCAGTCAGCCAGTCATTTATGGTATCCCCCCCCTCTCCCCCTTCCTTTGAAAAATTAATATGTTAACATGTCAGTGGGGGGGTATTTTCGCTATTTTTTGGTGCAAGTTACATTCAAAATATACTCTTCGTCCTCCCCCCCCCCCCCCACACAAAAAAAAAGATTCGAAATGACAGGCCTGATTTTAGTGCATCGAGAACCGATCCTAAGATTCCAATTGAAATAGGCACATTGTTTTGGAAAGGGGAACAAGACTTTATTCGTGTAAAGATATCTGCTCATTTTAATCAACCAAACGCAAGCTCAAATGATAAAAAAAAAAAAAAATAAATATCGCGTTTAAAAATGGATTTGATAGTCTGAAATACACAAATAATTACATGTTAATATAATGTCTTAAATTACGCAACAAGAATTTTGAAATACCAGTGTAGATGCCATTCGTAAAAATATTATTTATCAACCGAGACAGAAAGAAAAGATCTTTAATGACTTATTTTGTTTTCTTTTTAAAAAGCAATACACCCTACTAACTGGTTTGGAAGCAATTCATTAAAAGAAATAAAAACTGTAATGATATTAGTTATTTTTTTCCTTTTTTGTGATACGGAGCCCTTAATCAACTTTATAATAAAGTACCCCAACTCTTAGTAGAGATTATTTTAACTGTCACTGAGTGCCTCTGAATACATCCATTCGATAAAGTGTTTGAAATATCTAAACGAAACGTTCATTTGTTAGAGAATCTATGCAGTTTTTTTTTTTTTTTTTTTTAATAGTTTAGGAATGGTTGATAACCAGAATTATTTACAATTGTGGCTAAAGAAAGTTTGAATTTCTTTCCAGGTCGCCATTTTGTTCGCTGCTTTGGCAGCTGCCCATGCCAGTGCCATCTTGCACGGACATGCCATCAGCACTGGAGTGAGTGCCAGCGCACGCAGTCAAGATGTAAGTACATTTACTAATTCACTCTCAATAGTTAGGACAAACCCACACAGAATTTTCATCTAGTATCCCGTGCAGCGTGTAATAACTTAAGGAGGAGGAATGATTTTGTAGTTAAGATTTAAATTCCAATTCCTGATAATTCAGTTTAATGGTTTTGCATCATGATCTAGCAAATATTTATCACTCTCTTCTTTTAAATGGCGAATATTTAGAAATATATTATTACAATTCGATAAAAATATAGACAGAGTCTGGAGAGCACAAAGAGGAGGATAGATTTTGAAGACCCTTTAGAAATAATTCTGTCCTAATAATTTCTATCCATTGGTGTTTCATTGTGAGGCTAAAATCAAAAGTTCTTGAACTATGAAAAGTTAATATAATGCGGTAATAGATCTAAACTTACTTGCTTTTGCAAGCTTGGAATTTAAATCAGAAACAGATTCAAATACGGGTTTCTTTGATTACCAAAACGTGGTACCCAAAAAGAGATGGTCAGGAATCAACTCTTGCATTTCTCAAGCTGTTTTTCATGCTAAGATTTGACACATGGTTATTCTTTATAGAACTGATTTAATGAGACTATTTTTAGTTCTTACCTAAACAAGACACAGATGTGTTGATCTTAAAATTTGAATGAATGTCAATCTCAACATCAAAATGGAAATCTCAACAAGGAATATCTTTCCTTATATGAAATGCAGGTTACATTGAAATCTTTACAGAAGTTATACCAACACATTTAAAAGCACGCCTCACCAGAGGAGCGACCAGAGAGAATGGGAGAATCAAAACACTTAGAAGATTCTTTGATTTTAAGCCGCATTTCCGATCCTCAGTATGAAGATTTATAAAAATCCTCATCAGAAGAGAACTCTATAGTTTGGTACAAATCTAACACGGCAGCGTAGTAATACTGTGATTAGGATCTGCGTAGTCATCACAATTCTACCAGGTTAGATTTTTCCCTACTACAGTTATATCATCCCCCTTACTACAATCTTCGGGAACATAAAGCAAATCAGAGCAAAAAATTGCAAAAAAAAACATTCCCGTATTTTTGCTAAAACATTACACACATGCACATGCATGTATGCACATCACATGTATATGTGAATAATTGTATTTATGTATATTACAGGCTCACGGTAACTACGCTTTCGGTTATGACATCAAGGACGGTCACGGTGCCACCAACTCCCGATCCGAGGTCGGAGACGGACACGGCAACGTGAAGGGATCCTACACATTGGCCGACATTGACGGACGAGCCAGGAAGGTCGAATACGCCGCCGACGGACACGGATTCAGAGCCGTCGTCAAGACCAACGAGCCCGGAACCGCCGCCAGCGCCCCCGCCGCCGCCCTCATCGACAGCCCCTACGCCGGACCCGTCGCCCCCGTCGTAGACCACGTGGCCCCCGCAGCCGCCGTCGTTGGACACGCCCTCGCCGCCCCCATCGCCCACGGAGGAGCTTGGGGCTACGGACTCGGACACGCCGGTGTCTTGGGACACGGTCTCGCCCACGGAGGACTCGTAGGACATGGAATCGCCCACGGAGGACTCGTAGGACATGGACTCGCCCACGGAGGACTCGTAGGGCATGGACTCGCCCACGGCGGTCTTGTCGGACACGGACTCGCCCACGGCGGTCTGTTGGGACATGGATTGTGGCACTAAATTATTTTAACGTAAGTAATGTGTGACGAACTCTAAGAACCCTTTTAGAAGAAGAAACGCTAATTTTGGTTTCCTACGCTAGTTAAACGCTAATTTTGTTGTTAAGTTTTTTTTAAATTAACCTTTCGAAAAAGAAAACAATCATTATTTTAAAAACAGTATTGTTCTTATCTTCTGAGAGATAAAAAAACGGGGGGGGGGGGGGTTGAATTTCACTGACATGAAATGTAGTTCGCACCAGTCACAAATAGAGTAGGTTTTTAGTTCATAATATTTCAAAATATGCTTGTCATTCCGTTCTTCTAATTTTTACTATACTGTCCAGGCTTTTTCGTCTTTTTGTCATGCATTAAGCAAAGAGATCGGAAACGAAAGAAGCAATGTTTATAGTTGCTGACAATCAGTAACTCACATTTTGTTTTGAATAAAAGAGAGTTGTATATGTGACTGATCCCGTCAGAAATGCTGTTGAACTTCGTTTGGAATTTGGATTGTTTGTATTTAAATGCAAAATTATTATTATTTTACGAGTATTCCAGAAAATTAAAACAGAACATTGCACAAGTTCATATAGAACGTTTCACGTTTAATAAATATGCACTTAAACATTCTCTCCAACTTAAAAAATTTCTATGCTCTCAAATTTTTCAGGATTGTAATTTGGTTACTGTTGAAAAATTCAAGCATTTAAAAACCAGTAACTACATTACCTTTCACTTAATGTTCAATTAATGGAAGAAGGAAATATGTATACAGATTTCCCATGTAAACAAGGCTTATCTTTGAAAAACAAATAATGCAAATGTTGTAATTCATAGTATTCACGAGGGAAAAACACGGATTTCCTCTGAGAGAATAAATGACCCATTTCTTTCCAAATATCAGCTATTTTGAGAGCAAGTTATTATTTTTGAACCAGACATACAACAAATTATATGACATAAAACGTATTGGTCAAAGCGTGTAACCTTTATAATGTGTATTTTCAAAAATATTTCTCAAAATATCACATAAAGATAATATTTAATTATATGTTCTTTATTAATCAAAAACTCAAACCAGTATATATTTGTAAGTAATCAAGGAATTTTCCTTCCTTTGCAGATCAGAATCGTTTCATTTATGGACTGTGATCGATATGCATCTGTGATCGCTTTTCTCTGCTCTGCCTGTACAACTATGTTGCCAAACTTCCTCAAGAAATTTTGCACCTTCAATTGGTTCGATGGTTTTGCTCAGTCGTATATCAATGGGAATGGTGCGAAATCTGATGAATAGAGCTTAGAAGAGTTCTTCATCTGTCTTGGGAAGCAAAAAGCTTTGTAATTTATTTTTTCCTGTTGTGTGGGTGTAAATAAACGTCCTTTCTCTTTGCAAATTGAGTTGGTTTTAATTCATCTTTAAAAAGAGGAGGGGGTGGGGAGATTAATCTTCAGACAATACATGCCTCAGAAAGAGGAAGAAAGAGAAAAGTCCTAAACTAACACGAATAATTTTGTGCTGAACAAGAAGATTACTCAAAATCTGTAACAATTTATTTGTAAAGCAGTCAGTGAAAAATAAGTTTTGAACTTGCCTTTCAGTAAAACTGTTGCACCTCAGAAATTTAAAGCACAAACAGAAAACATTTTTTTTTCCTAGCTATCGAAGGCTGCTAAAAACAAGAAGTTCCACCTAAAACCAAACGAGTCCACCTTCCCGTGCACCAAAAATGATTTTCTAGCATCAATAAAAAATAAATAAACGAACAAATAAAGTATTAGCACCTTTCAAACAATGCAATTAACATATTTTTCCCCATAAAAATGTCTTTAATCGCTTTTAAGAAAAAAATAATAAAAATCCTATTAAAATAAATACATTTTATCACAAAAACTCGTTTGTAGCTCTTCTGAATAAAAATAAAGAGCATCGGAATTTATTTTTCTCCATTGCCAAAAACTAATAAATAAATAAATTAATGTAGTCGAATAGCGACTTACGCGACGTTCCAAGACCCCTCGTGCAAGTCGAAATTTTGCGTTGTGGTATGTAAAATTTTTCATAAACGTACCTAATTATTTGAGACACTTGTTAACACCACCTCAAATTGTTTTAAACCATTCCTTAATTATACATTAACGTTTCTTACATAAAGAACTGAATTTTTATTTGTATTAAAAAGCTGTTTTAATCAATATAATATGCTGTTACGATGCACAAAATCAGTGATCAACAGGAAAGAGGGACATTAAACAAACATAATATGCTGTTACGATGCACAAAATCAGTGATCAACAGGAAAGAGGGACATTAAACAAACCAGTACGGTACGTACAGTATGTAGTTATCATAAAATGGTGTTCTATAGTAACACTGTACAGTAGATCTAGTAATGATATTTGTAACTTAAAAAAAAAAAAGATGTTGATAATTTATGCTGCATGATCAAATCGTTAGTCTAATATATTTTTTAATTCATTGCTTCGCTAGTTCTTTTATAACGTTTTCATCTATGGCAACACCCTTCTTCCTGGTTTCTTTAATTCTCAATACAAGAGATGCTTCCATTTTCATAATTTTTGAATTTCGCTTAGACACTAATCGGCAAACTTTTACTGATTTTCTTCTCTTGGTTTTAATTGTACATATGGAAGATTCACTCACACCTAATTGTCGCGCTACCTTCAACGCATTTTTTAGTTGTTCAAGTACGTCGAGAACCTTTAGTTTTTCTTTAATTGTCAGAAACTTTCTCTTTTTCTTTCTGTCTTCACAAACTTTTGATGAAACAGTGCTCTTAGGTGTCATTATGCTTCATAAACTTTCGCATTTATAATGAAAAAAATAAATGTTAAATGAGGAGTAGTTGTTTGCATACACAAACAAAGCGATGTTCAGATTAGTATGGTGTGGAAACTCCTGCTGCGAGTGATGCTAAGGAGTAAAGGTCCGTTCACGAAAAGAATATTTTAAGTAGCCAATAACAAAGTCGATACTTTCACACCATGACCCCTTTCTGAAAATTTTCGTGTCGCGGACGAGGAATTCGCCTTAGGTCTAAAATTATTTACTGGTGAAAAAATCGTGTTATAGCCATTTCGCGTAAGTCGAATCGCGTTGTAGCGGGAATTGACTATGCATCAAAAAATAAAAAAAGAAAAACGTTCTCTTCCATTCATAAATCCTCTTCAGCTCTTAAGTTTTCATTAAAAAAAATAGATGATATATATATATATATATATATATATATATATATATATATATATATATATATATATATATATATATATATATATATATATATATATATATATCGTCTGCACAGTTATTATTTCTTTCTGTTAAAAAATAAAGCACTTCGAATTTCCTTTTATTAAACGTTGCCAGAAATAAAATTAATTAGTTAAAACTTTTAAATGATATCAAATTATCTAGGGAGTAGAAGACTTTAAATTTCAAAGTTGGATTCATACCGTAGAAATGTATGGATAATTTGTATCTGCAGTAGAAGATTTCTGCGATGACCTAGAAATGATGTTTACTTACCATAAAAAAGTAAAGAAATAAATAAATGATAAAATAAAAATTCAGTGAACTGACTTTGGAAAAACGAGGTTTCGGTTATAAGAATGTCGGATAGTCGAGGTTCTACTGTATCCTCTTTCAAGTCTGATTTCATTCTTAGTTACTTGTAGTTTGGATAGATATCTTGAAAATACCTTGAGTCGTTCGATAAATTGACACTAGCTATGATATTACTTTAGAGCTTGGAACAAAAGAATCTATTAACTAGTACCGCCCAGGGACGGCATTTCAGCATTTCGTTTGGGGGGTCGAGTTTCTTAAACATGAATTTCCTCAGTACGGTATAAAACCAAAATATTGGTTAACAAGAACTGGTAATTAAATGGTTTTAATGTTAAGAATAATTAGGTTTGTGAAGAACAATTAAAATTTTTTCGATCGAAGCTTTAAATTTATTTTGTTATAAGTTATCTCACAAAATATCTCGGTACTAGTTTTTATTTTTTAGTAAAGTTTTAATCTGCTATTTTTGGAGTCAGGAAGAACAGAAAATTTTGTAACTATAGTTAATCAATATCCAATGACTTAATTTATTGCCAGGAAGGTCTTGCTTTGCCTCATTGCGCTTCGAAGGCAATTCTCTAACCTCCTGAGACACGAAAGTCAAAATTGGTTGACGTTCAGTTCTCCTACAACTTTCTGGTTGTGTGCGTAGTTTTTTACACCGATGAAGAGGCTCCATTATTGTAGCCTTGAAATAGCTATATGCTGTATTTTTGTGTAAATTTGTGCTTTATTTACGTCGGTTTTTCAATTTAATCACGGAAGTCATCTTTCAAATGACTGACCTGATTGAAAGAGTCAAAAAACAATGGAAGCAAGAAAGTTATGTCAAAAAAAGCACATTTCCTTTAGATTCCTCTCTTTAAAATAACCAAGAAAGCTTTTTAAATAGGCTAGTATTTATTTTGTATCATTAAAAAGTATAGTCACAATTCACAAAACAATTCATCTTTCCTCATGCTATTACTTATAAGTGTAATATTTTCTTTTTCGCTTTCTATAACCGACCTACATAATATTGAAGTTAAGACCAATAATAAATATTTCTCATTAAATCCTGTCTCAATTTTTTGAGAAACTGAATTGATCAGTTTATTCAAAATATTGATTTAATATTTTGACTAAAACTTCATCTGGGTTTTGTCACCTCTTCCACGTTGGCATACATTAAAAACTGTTACGAAAAGCTCTGTCACAAAGTTCCACACCTGGTTCAAGTATGCATTAATGCAAAAATCACTAAGAGTTTCAATTGTCAATCCAAGAATTAAGATTAGCGAATTAAAATTTTTATGATAGAGTGTATAGCATTTACCAAAAAAACGCTCCGCAGTATAAATAAAGTAAACAAAAAATTCAGACAAAGGCATACACATTAAAATGACATCAAATGTTTTATCAATGAAAAGGTCGCTTTCCAGTAATTCTTCCATGGGGCTTTTATAACTCTTGAAGACCATCTTGTGTCACACAGAGATTGTCAAGTAAAGAGCCTCAAGATGCATTTGTTGATGTGAAAGTATTTTTTGATGTGAGATGTTTCTCAAAAATAGCATATCTTTACAAAAAGTTTCCATGAAAGCACATGATACACCGAGTTGCTAAAATGTGTTTCTAGTACATGGCATCAATGAACACTTACTAGCTGAACATTAAGTTATAATATGAGCATAAAAATTTATGTAAAATGACATGGAATTTACGCGTAAAAATTGCAGTATCTACACTGTACGGGTATCTCATACAAAATGCACCATCATAACATAGATTACTCAATTTTGAAATATTTAACCCATATGAAAAGATTACTTCTTTACTTAAGGCAAACACTTATCCTCCATCAGTTTTTTCTGTTCTGAAAATTCAGACAAATGATTTTCTGAGTTATCTGAATTGAATTTTACCATTTTATATTATTCTTAGTGAAAAATTTGGTTGTGCAACCGCCCCCTCTCGCACCCCCTATTTGCCGCCCCTGGTACCGCCACACTGTCTGCATTCTCTCGTGTAATTAAATGGTTTTCTTTTATTTACTGTATAACCTTGATTAAATGATTTTCAAGGGACCAGAAAAAGTTATCGTTAAACCAAGGATATCGTTAAATCGAGGAGCATGGACATTTAATGCAGTCAAATCCGGACCAGTGAAATGTATCATTAAATTGAGGATATCGTTGAATCGGGTATCGGTTAAATCGAAGTTATACTGTATTTTTATTCATTTATTTATTTATTTTTTATCATGGAGAAAAAGAAATAGAAACGTGATTTTATGAAGGAAAGAAAACATTATTAACAATTTATTTAATTTAACCTAGAATATTATGGAAATATTTTTAAAACTTTCACGAATACGATCGTTGCTAAAAAATTTAAATAACAAGAATTAAAATCCCATTCCCTCACTAAAAGAGTTAATTCCTTTAAAAGAGGAATTTTGGATTTTTTTTCCTTCTGCGAAAGTGTCTAATAACTATGTAGTTTTTTGAAAAGATGATTTCCTAACTAAAATTAGTCAGAACAGCTGTGTTCCCTTCAGTCAAATGTTCTACTTTCAGGTCCTGTAATTAGTAGAGGAACAAAAAAAATACATGGAGCCGGAAATACTTGAATTTTCCCAGTACTTAATTTTTAATGTCGGAATTCTAAAACAAGGTGTGACCTCGTGTGACATCACAAATGATGAATGTTTACATAATATGCAATGCACCGCTGTGTGTATTCAATTCGTTTTCTAAATCGTAAGTTTTTTGAAGCTGTATTTTTTATCGGACGTTGTGGCGAATGGAGTAAACTGAAAAACAACGACATAAAAAAGCATTCCATTCTTTGAACGAGTGCAGTTCTCAGAACTTTTTTGTGCACTGAATCGAATATATCAAGTTTCAATTCTATAGGGCGAAACGTTCCAGAGATATCGAATTTTAGTTCAACTTAAATATAAACATTTTTTAATTTTTTTTTTATTTCTTGAAGTTTTAAGTACTTCTAGGTGTCCTATGTGCTTAAAAATTGGCATATATACTGTAAACAACGAGTACGTTAAAAGTGCACAAAAATATTTTACGTTTTTCTTTCTTTCTTTCTTTTTTTTTTTTTTTTTCTGAAAGAAAACGGAGAATTTTTTCGAAAGGAAATGAAACAATAGGAAGAGAGCAGAGAAAAACTCAATTAACTAGTACGGCCACAACATCTGCGTTCTCTACATTCTCGCCCAGAAGCACTAGGTATAAAATACGCGGACGACCTACAGCAAGGAATACATCCCACTTTAACTAAATTATCATTGTAAAAACTTCAATGCGTCTGTCTCAATCAGTGGCGCAGCAAAGGGGGGGGGGGTGAGGTGAAAACATCCACACAGAGCCATTGGTTTTAACATATTTGCAAATTTTAATACAGTAGTTTATGCATATGAAAGGGCTGCTTTGATCAAAAACCATTTAGAACAACATTTCAGAAAAAACATTCAGAAATTGCAATAAAGTAAACTCTCTAGTTTTTCGAATATAAAGGTGCGATTCGTGAATTAATTTCGAGGTCTTTTTTTTCTACATAGGCGTGTTCACAAATGCAGATTTATGTTCTACTAGTGGTACTCGCACGGCTTTGTCCGTAGTTGAAAATTAAATGGTCATTCGGTTCGCCAGTATATTTACAAATAACGGATGACGAATTTCTCGCCAATTGGCTATGTTCTTTCGCTCTCAAATTCCACGTCATGATAATTTCGTAATTTCCTCGTCCATCTTATGATAATTTTGCTCCGGAAAATGTTCTTAAAATTGAAATAGAAAAAAAAAAACAAAATCGAATTTTTGAAAAATTGCTTCGAGGTGCACACCCCCATGCTACAAACTAACTTTGTGCCAAATTTCATGAAAATCGACCGAACGGTCTAGGCGCTATGCGCGTCACAGAGATCCAGACATCCTACAGACATCCAGACAGAGACTTTGAGCTTTATTATTAGTAAAGAAAATGAGTTTTTGCCCCCAATAGTCTCGAGGGATTTTACTTTTCTTCCATATTTCGGAAGAAAGAATAACCCCGTCCTAAATACCTCCGAGGGGAAACATTCGATTTTGAATCACTGCGAAAAAATTTATCCAACCACAAGAAAATAAATATAGAAGTTTGAGTGCTATTAGAGCAATACTTCTACTTTATGAATGGGGGAAAAAGTACTGAAGCGAAAACGAAAGTTTAAAACTTAGGGCGTTAATTAACGTCTGCTGGTTTCAAAAAGAAAGAGTTATGCGCATTTAATGACACGGCCAGCGTTGGATAGGGAAGTTCGCTTTTCTGAGCTATTTCAATGCCAATGCGAATGGAAATGGTGTAAGCATGTCTTGCCTGACACGGATAACGGTGAGGTAGTTTCATAAATTAAATTTTTCCGGCATATTGAGTGGCCTGACACGGCAATACAGTCGAGTCGCTCTACAACGCGATTCGACTTACGCGAAATGGCTATAACGCGAGTTTTCCACTTGTAACGAATTTTAGAGTTAACTTGAATTCTCCACCAACAACGCGAAAATTTTCGACAGAAAACCGAAGATCAGTTCATCACTCTTTTTTGTTTTTCTTCCTCTGCTGACGAGTTTCCTGACGCGCATGCGGAACTAGGGGAAGAGTGATAACAATTTGCGATCGCGCATCATAAATCATCATCATCTTCATATTTTAAGTTATAAATATAATAAGTGAATCTGCTGTAAAGTATCATTAAGTTGCTTCATTTTATTATTACGACACACTGTGCGTACCGTGCTGTTTTATTTTGTATCTATTTCACCCCTTAATTATTGATTTTGTGCATCGTTGATTAATGAAGAATTTTTAAAGTACATGTAAAAATTCACTTTATGTTTGAAATGATAATTTAATTTTAAGAAATAGTTTAACAGTTTGAGAGGTGTTTACAAAGACCTAAAATAACTAAGCATGTTCACAAAAAATTCGTATTACATACCCGTTCGCACAACGCGAAATTTCGACTTAGGCGAGGGATCTTAGAACGCATCTCTCGCGTAAGTCGAGACTCGACTGTATTTGCCGTTCCTAATGTTGCGTGAGGGTGAGTTTCCGACATTTTAATTTTTGCAAATAAGGAGTAGAAGAAACGCCTTTCCATATTTCATTTGCAAGATGTACATTTCTGTACATTTAAGTATTTCAATTAGTGATCAGTAGCAATTAAAGTTCAAAGAAAAAAAAAACATTTTAATGCCAATTTCGCATTCACAAAGCATGGAAAATATAGGTTTTTCCCTCTTACTTAATAAATGTATTTTTTAGTTTTTTGCAACTGTTTAACTATGAAAGAACGAAAATGAGACGACAACAAAAAAATTTTGACAAAAATGTGTGCAATGATTTTTAGAAGAAAAAAAATGCATTTATGGTTTTAGTAGAGCTGGTCCATTTAGACTTAATACATGAAAAAAAAATTTCTTTTCATGAGTTATTCATGTTTTTACTTCCTTTTACAAAAAGGAAGTATTGTATTCGCGAAAAAAATTTCACTCAAAAATCGAACTTAATTTCCATTTTACTACATTATGAATATTGAGGTTTTTTTTTTTTTTTTTTTTCCGACTCGACCACACGTGGATAAGTGCCTAAGAACGTATAGACACGGGAAATATCCATGATGACTATTCCCGAGTTAATTACAACGAATTTTCTCGTGACGTCTGTATGTACGTATATATGTGCGTATGTATGTCGCATAACTCAAGAACGGTATGTCCTAGAAAGTTGAAATTCGGTACGTAGACTCCTAGTGGGGTCTAGATGTGCACCTCCCCTTTTGGTTGCATTCGGGTGTTTCTAAAGGGGTCTTTTGCCCCTTTTTCGTCGGAAAGATTGTTAATTTCGATGTAAACTCAAGTGGTGTTATAATATGGCGGACACTTGGCGATATATCGCCAGTCTTTTGGTCATAAAGTTTTGTCGTCAACATGGTGACAAATTTGGCGGTTTTTTTTTTTTTTTTTTTAAATCTGTTTCAATTTCGCCACTGTTGGTGATATTTAGAGAGTAAACTGTTGAATCACATTGAAATTTCCAGTAATGGGGAAATGACATTAAATTGGAGTAAAAGGAAGTCATGTGATGCACACATCAGCTCGGTTTTTTTTTTCAATATAAGTTATGACAGGCATCAAAAATCAAAAAGTTTTAACTAACCTTCAGCGTCTTGTTAGGTAATTAGGGAAAGCAGTAGTTGAATGTAATTAAGTCACACTGAGTTTTAAAGTTAAAGAGTTTTGGTATTTTATTTTGCTCATACAGCCTATGAAAAATGATTCAAGAATTAAATCTGTTCCTGTGCTTTGCACTCTAGAAGATATTTTAGAGAGATAAAGAAAAAACATTAATATTTTGTTTACGGCAATGGCGCACATCCCTCAAATGTTACGAATCAGCGTTCCCCCTCCCCTCACCTCCCGAATGAGATCAAAACACTCTCAAATTACCCCCCACCCCCGCCTTTAAACCCTCACAGACCTTCTTGTAGGCACCTGACTAAACAAGAACTGGAGACATACAAAATGATACACAAACTAATAGAATATACCTATTATTATGTTTTGCCATAGCAATGTACTTATCTCTAGTGCAATTCAATTTAAAAAAAAAAAAATTTGATTTGAAGTTGAGAAATGCCTATTTCAAACAGACTTTCTCAATTTCAAATCAAATCGACTACTTTGAAAACGTGTGGATTTTCTTGTGAGAGGGGCACCAAATTCTGACAGGACCTGGGCACCACTTTGACTTGATCGGGCCCTGCCTGTTTGTCAACATTATTAGCATTTTAAATATGAATTAACTGTCAAGTGTAATTTTTGTACTTTCTTATTACTATTTGTGAGTATCTTGACTAAAAACTTTCTTTAATCTCATAAGCATAGTCTTCTATAAAATACCACATACAGGTGAGTTACTGATAAAACAAGGAAAAATATGGGCGATGATTTCCAATTAAGATGCATTCTATTTACATATGAGGTGGACAATATTAAACCAGCTCAATCAGTGAACTTTTTACTTCCTTTTACAAAAAAGGAAGTATTGTATTCGCGAAAAAAATTTCTCTCAAAAATCGGCTTTAATTTCCATTTCTCTCACCTCCGAATAAATGTTGAGTTTTTTTTAACCCGATCACACGTAGATATATGCCTAAGAACGTATAGACACCCGAAATATCCATTTTGACGACCCCCCGAGTTAATTACAACGAATTTTCTCGTAACGTCCGTATGTACGTATGTATGTGCGTATGTGCATATGTGTGTATGTATCTCGCATAACTCAAAAACGGTATGTCCTAGAAAGTTGAAATTTGGTACGTAGACTCCTGGTGGGTTCTAGTTGTGCACCTTTCCTTTTGGTTGCATTCGGATGTTCCTAAGGGGGTCTTTTGCCCCTTTTTGGGGAAAAATCAGTTAATGTCCATGTAAACTCAAGTTGTGTTGTAATTTGTCGGACACTTGACGATGCATCGCCAGTCTTTTGGTCACCAAATTTTGTCGCCATCTTGGCGACAAATTTGGCGATTTTTTCCGTTTTTTAAAAAAATTTGGTTTCATTTTGTTCACTGTTGGTGATATTTAGAGAGTAAACTATTGAATCCATAGACTAATAATAAGAGTAGACCGAGCTATGGCAACCCTTTGCTGCTCATGAACCAAACCATGTGACTGGTGGATATCCTAGCAACAGCGAGCGTTAATCGTAGCAGACGATCAACGCCAGCGCGAAATAAAATAAATAGAATTGATGGAACACGGAAGAATGATCTTTTATGGAGTCCGATTTGTAAATTTGTTATTCTAAGTTGTAAATATTTTGTTAATATAGTGAGTTTTTCGTTTAGATAGCATTGTGCATTTTCTTTAGTCAATTTCAATAACTCTCTAAGCAATAAAAGATGCAAGCGACCAAGAAGAATCAGCAAACGGTAAGATTTTTACCTACAGTTTCAATTTAAGATACCGATTAGTACATTTTTGCGTTAACGCGAAACGTTTATGCCATTTCGTTCACGCCAACGCTGACAGCTCCAAATGAAATAAAAGTTAACGAAAACTGATCAAAAACTATTACTAATGTCAAAAAAATGCATAACTAAAAGAAAAACAGTTCAATCTCTGCACCTGGAAGTTTTTTTAATGAAAACACATTGTCTTAAAATACATGTCGAGTGCCAAACTATAGATAATGCTGCCATCTAGCAACCATGCCGCCAAATTCTTCGCCAAGCCCTTCCACTAGTCACATGATACATCTATGAACCAATTTTCTTTATCAGCAAGAATGAGAAAGCTCGGTCTACTCTTATTATTAGTCTATGATTGAATCACATTAAAATTGCCAATAATGGGGAAATGACATTAAATTGGAGTAAAAGGAAGTCATGTGATGCACACATCAGCTCGTTTTTTTTTTTTTTTTTTTTTTTTTTTTTAGTTTCATGATTCTTGGTTGATACTATCAATTACAAAACGATTTGAAACGAATTCCTCTCAATTAGGTTGAAAACCGCTGCCAAACATAGGTTACATTTCGAAACCGATTAAATCCATGCTTCTACTAAACGGCTATTGTAAAAACATACAGGGAACCAGGAAAATTATTAAAAGTGCTGAATTATTACACATTTTTAATAAACATGCTAATAAATCGCACAAAATTAAGATACCATCTGCATTTAATGTTAATCGGAATTTGAAAAGAATATGAAAACGAGCTGATGTGTGCATCACATGACTTCCTTTTACGCCGATTTAATGATAATAGTGCCTTGGAGTAAGCAAAGAAATTTTAAATATTTTTACCCCAAGTTTGCTGTAAACTAAAGCAAAAAAACGCAATTTTCCCAATATTTGACATTTAATGTGATTCAATGGTCAACTCTCTAAATATCGCCAACAGTGGCCAAATTAAATCAGATTAAAAAAAACGCCAAATTTGTCACTAAGTTGGCGAAAAAACTTGGCGACCAAAGGCTTGACGATATATCGCCAATTGTTTGCCAAATTATAACACCACTTGAGTTTGCATTGAAATTAACAATGATTTCTCCCCAAAGAAGGGTAAAAGACCCCCCTTAGAAACACCCGAATGCAACCAAAATTGGAGGCGCACAGCTAGACTCCACCAGGACTCTACGTACCAAATTTCAACTTTCTAGGACATACCGTTTTTGTGAATTATGCGAGATACATACGCACATACACACATACGCAAATACATACGTATATACAGAAGTCACGAGAAAACTCGTTGTAATTAATTCGGGGATCGAAAAAATGGATATTTTTGGTATTTATACGTTCCACGTGTGGTCGGGTTGATAGAAAAATTCAATATTCATTCGAGGGCGAGCAAAATGGATATTAAAGGGGTGATTTTTGGGTGAAAAGTTTTTCGCGAATACAATACTTCCTTTACTTCGTAAAAGGAAGTAAAAAAAAAAAAAAGTTTATTTCCAAATCAGCTGTCTGAATTTGTTATCTCTAAGTACTACAAAAGCACTTATCTTTGCGAGCCGTAAACTTCGCGAAAGTAAAAATATCAGTAATGTCGCGAGCTTAAAATTTCATGGTTTTATATGAACAGAACCGAAATTTGAAAAACCCACCTTGAGAAAATATTTTTCGAGGCATAAATTTTTGCAGTTACGATGAGCTCGCGAAAATCGCGAAAATTAATTAAGTGATTTTACAGTAACTGAAAAGTACTGCCGAGTCAAAAATAAAAACAACCAATTCGCTCACCAAAGATTATTCAAACGAAAATTAATTCTTTTGGGAAAATTAGGTAGGCGGAGCAAAAAGCGTTTTTTGTTTCTCCTGCAATTTTTTAAAAAATGGACTGCGACTGCTGCACATAGCACAAACACTACGCTATGAGTAGCCGTGACAAGTGCAACACCCCTCCCTGTCATTTACTAGTCATTATGATCTGTAGAATTACACCATCGAACTTTACTATGGGGTTGCGAAACAAATATCTTCTTTTTATTTTTGTTTCATTCTTGAAACTTTAATGTGGATTTTAGTTTTTCTATTGTTCAGAGACTAAATAATATCGGTGCTACAGATTATGGTGTAAAATCGTTCGTCATCGTAAGCACCATCACCTCATAATCTTTTTTCTATAATCAGTTTATGCTCGCAAACTCATTATTTAATATAATTACATAAACCAACAAGCCATAACACCTTCCAGAAAAATATTCTAAATGTTCCACTTCTAGTGGTGTAACCGAAGGGGGTCGTCAGAGGGTGGCTTCTCCCCACTTTTTTACTTTAACGCAAGCGTTTCCTCACTTTTTAAATTGCAATATCTTTCGAATGTTTTTTCTTACCTTTATTGTTTATATTCTTTATTGTTCATATTCTTTATTAATACATTAATTGAAGGGCAATCAGGTTACCTTTTTTTCTAGTAGCGTAGTCGAAAAGAGACTTAAGGAGGCGGCGTCCTTCCACTTTTTTATTCTAACTAATAAAGGTGTGCCTCCACTTTTGATGTTAAAATAACTGTTACGTTAACATCAAAGTTATTATCAGAAACTTAAGCACGCCTTGTGAGCACCCCCTCACGTTTTTCCCCAAAACTATCACTGCTCTCTTCTCATGGATTCCATGCAAAAATATATAACATTGGTAACAAATTTATATAATGGGAAAATTTCCGCTTCAGCAAATAAATATAAACATATATTCAAGAAGAAAAAAAAAGTTGAAAAAGTTTTAGTAAATTATTTGAGAATTTACCTGCACTAAATGTTAAGGAAATCAGTTAACTCGTCCAAAACGTGACCTCCACAATTGAAAAAAATTAAAAGCAGGTTCAGAAATTAGACCACTATTCCTGTCAGAATTCCAACTCCGACCCATATCTAATTCGTGAACTTATATTCTTCTTGCTGCGAGCGTAATTCGCGCCCCTTTTCGGTACAAAACAACGAAAAACGAATGAAATTAAATGGCTGGCGAGAAATTTTCCTACTTTCTCACCGGAAGAAAAATACCCACAACTGGTTTAGGTGCGGTAGAATTCTTACTTTTGATCTTCGACTGATTCAATGTACGTTGAACTAGATGGGTGTCCTTGGTGGAATAGAATATATATAAAGTGGAGTGGGAGACTTTGACATCGGATACCCAAGCAGTCATCTGTTCCTTGTGTGAACACTTTAATAAGCTTCTCCAAGCAAAATGTTCGCAAAGGTGAGTTGAGTTGTTTAATGTTTGCATGTCACTGAAAGTCTGCTATGGATTTTTCTTGTTCTTCAAATTAACTTGCATTTAAACTCAAACAGCTTTGACTTTCTTTAATTATTTAACTTCGTTTCATTTAATTTAATATTGAATTTAATAACTGCAGAAAGTCTGAAACAACTTAACTTATGCACGAGACACACATCGTAAAATGAACTTAACGGTACTGAAATCCTTTGCTTTTAAATGTGATCTGGGTTAGAATTAAGACGTAGCTAAGTGGTACTTCGCGACGAAAGATTTTGGTTTGACGACCACTATTTCACATTTAATCGATATTTTTGACCAAAAAAAAAAAAAAAAAAAATGTATCGACTAATTTTGCCCCTAGCTGTTATTTTTTACTGACTTAAAGCAGTGGCGTCGCTACGAGGGAGGGGGCGGTCTGCCTTGGGCGCAACACGTCTGGGGGAGGACACCCAAAGTGGAATTGCAAGTTTATGAAAAGTATAAAGATAAAATGCATTTTTAAGATTGCAAATTTAAATATTTTGATCCCACATCATGGAGTGGGACTCATACTCAGGATTAGGTTCATATTGTCAAAAGTTAGACCTGGTAGTGACTTCCTCTTTAATCAAAAAACTAAAAAACATTATTTTAACCTGTGTTTGAGATACTTTACAATAATTAAGAGGCCATCAATTTTATACTCTCCCCCTTACTTTTTAGACCTCGGAACGGTTGAGCACGTATGCGTCTAGGACAAGTTATATAAAAAGCGTTCATAGTTTTTATTTGTCTTTTGTACATTAATCCACTTAAAATTTCTTAACACAAATATATGGTTGTTTCTTAAAATTGTATAAATTTCATGTTTTCACAGAACATTAATTTTTTTTTTTTTTTTTTTTTTTTTTTTTTTTTTTGCGTTTGTCGAGGGAGGGTGGGTGACACCACAAAGACCGCTCCGGGTGTCACCCATGGTAAGTACGCCATTGCTTTAAGTAATATGCATCGATTTCCTATTTTTTTTCTTTTTCAAGCTTCGAGCAACGGAGTCTATCGTTAGCATTCGTGGTATACTCTTCTCTGATACTTCATCAGCCCCCATTATTTTTAAACTACACCTTAGCCATATTTCATCTATAAAAGCTAGGCTATGTGCCGATGACGCCTAACTTTCACGTCCTAATTTAAAAGCATGGATGTGACACTCTTAAAATTAACCTGATATCCAATAGACGTAGCTGAAAATTGTTCTTTGATTACTTGAAATGATCAGTTCGCAGCCTATGCGCTAAACCGAATGTTTACAGTTAACAAATAAGGTGAATATTATTTTGTTGCTGAAGTAAATTCATATGCTGTCAGGTATTTATTGAAAATCTTGAAATTAAACTCATGTGAGTTATTTTAAATACAGTAGAATCTACTTTTTATATTCTTGCTACAAAAAAAACTCAGTTCGCATGTGAAAAAAAGAAATGTAACAGTTTTATTATGGTGGCAGGCTTTTGAGTAAGATTAGTAAATGCCACTTTCTTTTCCAGATCTCCATTTTCTTTGCCATCTTGGCCGCTGCCAACGCCGCAGCCCTTCTGCATGGCCACGGAGCACACCTGGTCAGCACTGGAGTCAGTTCCAGCGCAAGATCTCAAGATGTAAGTATGAAACACATAAACTGCTTATTGAATTAAAAAGTTAAACATTCATTCAACTGGAGTGGTGGCCTATGATTTCATGCACGATTAAATATTTGTTTCAAAGAATCAAGGACGAGGCAAGAAATGTCTACTTGCAATGTCTAAGCAGAAAACAATGAATTTCAACGCTAAACTAAGGATAAGAGTCGTTGTAACATAGTTCTGAGGCGATAATAGGCAGCAGTTACCCAAATTTAAACTTGATACTGGAAGAAGCAATTCACAGAAATCGAAATTTTATTCTAACAGTTGCTGCAAACAGATTCTGGAGTCTACAGCGTAAAAGCTTGATTTGACTCTGGTGCCAGTGGGTAAAATTTATTGGCATTTGATTTTGATGACAAAAAGGAAATGTTATAGGAATCTCATTCTAATATCAGACGGTTATCGTAACTTGATTTTGATACAAGAAGGTAAAAGTGCGGTGTAATTTGTTTCTCATGCCAAGTTATAAAAGTTATTGGAATTTGATCCTAATGCTTGACAGGAGCCGCTAAAATGAGATTACATTGTTGCAGAAACAGTGACTGTAATATGGTTTTTATTCGAGATATCAAATGTGAATAAAGTTAGTTCTGATTCCAATGGAATGACCCCACAGTAATTTTATTCCGGTTTTAAATGATCAGCGTCAGTGGAGTTTGATGCCATTGGTACATACACATATATGTATGAATTAAGCCGTAGAAAATTAATAAATACTAATATGATACACAAATCCCACTCCATCACATTCATTATCAAGGATTAATTCCTATATTGTACCTACATCTTAAATAAAGAAGTCCCTTTCCATTGTATTTCTATTTCCTTTATAAATGTAAATTTGTGTTCACACTGAAGAAGAAACCCTTTAAATTTTTAATTAATAAAGTATTTGAAAGACATATTTAATTATTAGAAACTAATTTAATTACGCAAAGTCAATAATACACTATGTCGAAACATCAACCATAGCAAATATTCCATATCAACAATGATTTTACGCAGCAGGACCTTTGCCTCCGCAGTTTAACACTTCTGCTCATGTGAACTGTCTTTCATGTATTTTTCACATTTTATTTGGCATGAATATCATAAATTAACAGCTGTATGGAAAGGAAACATCAATAAAAATTGTTAATTTAATTAAATAGGGTCATGTGAAGAGCAGTCCTGTACTTTGTTTACTTTTAATAGCTGTTCGTTTATTTTTAACACCGGAATATTAACAGCATCTGATGAAGTTTTCAAATTTTTTAATTCTTTTTGACATTAGTTAATCATTTTGTTGCGTAAAAAGAATCTATTGGAATAGCTCTAATACAAATGTTCACCCAAAATTATTGTGTAATACCCATTTTCTAACAAACAGCATTCTCATGGTTAAAAACAATTACAAATGAAAACTGTATAAACTTTTGTAAATACTTTCGACATTCCTTCGCTTCATTCTCTACAGCATACCATTAGTTAGATTTCTTATTTGCTTTCCTTGAAAAGTTCCCAAAACCTTTCGTCTGCTAAATGAATTGTATTTGGGTTTTTGCCAGGGTTTGGAAATTCTTAGATCCAGATTTGTTTCTGTAGTTTTGGAACACTCTTACTACAATTGTAGTGAACTCACAGAGCATGGAATCTTAAAAATCAATCTCTGTTTCCCTCATTTGAGACAGGAAAGACATTACTAGTATTTTAATGTATTAAGCTAAAAAATTTCTCTTCAACAATCTACAATGAACAAAAAATTTAATCCATGTATATATGTATGTTACTGTGAATGTTTGGAATCTCTTAAAAGTCGACAGTACCCGGTGAGCATCAACATTCTCATACCAAAGACATCGGCGAAAGACCGAATATTTCCGGTTCATATCCGGTGATTTCGCGGAAACATAAATACACAAATACGCTTAGAGAAATCGTAAGCGGTTTTCTAATCTGAAAAATAAAGAAGCTTCAAGATACTAAGTTGATATTTTTGTGTCTATAGTTAGAGCAAAACTAACCTGCCAGCATCGGGAAGGCTGCACAAATCCTAGTCACAATAATACGACGCTGCCAGTTTAGGTTTGCTCCCACTAAAGTAATATGAACAAATTTGCAAATGTGTGCAAAGCTTTTTACCACATATTATTTCAACCTTTTAAATATTTCCAGATATTTTTTCTTTGCATAGCCATTTTAAGAAGAACCTTGATTCATTTCAATGAAGAACGTATGCGCAATGCAAATGATGAGCTTAGTAACTGTTTCAGCTTCATACGTGCTATTTTGCAAGTCATTTAGTTAATAAATCAAAAGATTTATTAATCCAATTTGTCAAAAACAAATGACTGATATCACGGTCTACATTGATCAACGTTTCATGTTAGAATGAAACATATTTTTCATGACTTATTTTATGCCTTTACAAAAAATTTTAAAATAGCCTGATATTGGGGAAAAATATACGGGGTGAATATCTGCTATTTTAGTATCTACAAGTGGCATAAATTTGAGCATCCCAAGTTTCACAAAATATTGGTGAAGAGTAAATCATTTCACTAGAAAATAAAACTGTATTCTCTATAACGTTTACGTGTTGAATCAAGAAAATCTTACTTCAATACACAATATTATCTAATAAGTTCTCTCATAAAGCTGATGATATATTATTATTCTTCAGGCTCACGGTAACTACGCCTTCGGCTATGACATCAAGGACGGTCACGGTGCCACCAACTCCCGATCCGAAGTCGGAGACGGACACGGCAACGTGAAGGGATCCTACACCTTGGCCGACATTGACGGACGGGCCAGGAAGGTCGAATACGCCGCCGACGGACACGGATTCAGAGCCGTCGTCAAGACCAACGAGCCCGGAACCGCCGCCAGCGCCCCCGCCGCCAGCGCCCCCGCCGCCGCCCTCATCGCCAGCCCCTACGCCGGACCCGTCGCCCCCGTCGTCGACCACGTGGCCCCCGCAGCCGCCGTCATTGGACACGCAGCCCCATTGGTCCATGGTCTTGCTGGACATGACCTTCTGGGTGCTCGATTAGCTCACGGTCTTGCTGGACATGGTTTGTTGGGTGCCCCGTTGGCCCATGGACTGGTTGGTGACCACGGAGCTTATGATCTCACCGGACATGGAGCTGTCCTTGGTTTAAATCACGGAGCACTTGGTCATGGCCATGGAGTTCTCGGAAATGGACTTTTTGGACATGGATCTTCCATCGGTTTGAATCACGGACCTGTCGGACTTGGTCATGGAGTACTTGGACATGGACTTGGAGGACGTGGAGCTGCTCTTGGATTAGCCCATGGAGGACTTGGACACGGTTTATATTAAGCGCATAAGGTACAAAACAAATTAAAAATATTCGTAACCAATCGATTCACGATTTAACACAATTATTCAAAATTATAAAACTGATTATCCTTGCGCATTAGCCTAACAACTGGATTTTCGAGCAACTAGTCTATTGATTTTTCCGGTTATGACCCCTTTCAGTTTTTTCTGAAATTTTCCTTCGGCTAGAACTAGAAGCTCTATTGCAGAATTTTGCGCGTATTACAATGTACTTAAACATTCAAATTTTCATTAAACGTTAAGCACGGATTAATTAGAAATGTATCAACAAGTAGGTCAATAACGAATGCCTTAAACTCTTGGACATTTCATAAAAAGTCAAGTGAACGTAGAAAACACTTGTAACAAACCCAAAAGAAGTTTTCTGGTTTCCTTAATTATTTCATCGAAAGGCAGAAACATTAGGTGAACACTGAACAAGCATGCAAAACACCGTCATCTGTTTAATCGACGTGTAACTTATGCACTTCAATAATTAATATTGGTTTTCTTTGTCATACATTTATGTGGCATTTAAATTACAGTATTTTTTAAGTACTAAAACTCTTGATTTGATACAACTAGCAATTTAATTTAACAAGGATAGGTAAGATGGAAAATGGTATTTCCAGTTTCACATTCTGCAACTTTGGCATAACAGGTGAAAACGAGCTGATGTGTGCATCATATGGCTTCCTTTTACGCCAATTTAATGATAATAGTAGTGCCCTGGAGTATGCAAAAAAAATTTTTTTTAATATTTTTGCCCCAAGTTTGTTGGAATCTAAAGCAAAAAAACGTTTTGTACAGATTAATTTTCCCAATATTGGACATTTTAATGTGATTCCATGGTTTATCTCTCTAAATATCGCCAATAGTGACCAAAATAAAGCCAAATTTAAAAAAACCACACCAAATTTTTGTCGCCAAGTTGGCGAAAAAACTTGGCGACCAAAAGCTTGGCGATAGGTCGGAAAGTGTTTGCCAAATTATAACACCACTTGAGTTTGCATTGTTATTAACAATGATTTCCCCCAAAAATGTGTAAAAGACCCCCCTTTAGGAACATCCGAATGCAACCAAAAGAGGAGGTGAACAACTAGATCCCCCTAGGAGTCTACTTACCAAATTTCAGCTTTCTAGGACATACCGTTTTTGAGTTATGCGAGATACAAACGTACATACAGACGTCACGAGAAAACTTGCTGTAATTAATTCGGGAATCATCAAAATGGATATTTCGGGTGTCTATACGCTCTTAGATATATATCCACGTGTGGTCGGATTGGGAAAAAAACTCAACATTTATTCGTGGGCGAGCAAAATGGAAATTAAGACCTATTTTTGGGTCAAAATTTTTTCGTGAATACAATACTTCCTTTACTTCGTAAAAGGAAGTAAAAAAAATCATGTCTTAAAACGTTTTCCTTGGTTGCTCCATCATTGGGTATCATGTAAAAATTTTGCATTTCACAGCCATATTTTTCACTTTTGAAAATTCTTTTTTCTCTCGGAAAGCGATTTCTAACTACAAAATCTATCATAAAATCGTTCTCGATTTTTTTTTTTTTTTTTTTAAATAATGCAGCTGAAAGTTGAACTACATATTTATATATTTTCGGATAAGGCGTATCAAGGATTCCAATTTCGATCCGCCCAACGGAAGAAAGAGCAACTTAAGAAAGATGCTAACTAATAATTAGATTTGTCCCTATACTAGAGAGCCAAAATTACAATCTGTAGAGAGGGTAGTCCAAGCGCAGATTCAGTTTCTAGTTTTTGGTCTTAAGTGTCATTTTTGGTAATAAATAGGGGTCTGGGACAAATTTTTCGAAAGATAAGTCTGCAAAACGCAACTTTAGACTCTCTAGTACCTCCCCTCTGGATCCGCGCCTGGCTGAATTATAACTATCGATACATCATATAAACTTCTATATTAAAGTAGACAAAATCTGTCAAAACCAATGGTTTTCGGGGGAACCTCCCCCCCCCCCCCCGCCTCTCGAAACGCTCCTATGTCTTTAAGCTTGTTATGCATATTCATGAAATCTATGACATGCTTTCTTAAATAATTCTTACGAAAGAATTTAATTTTAAATTATGAAACGTTCCAAATGCATATGCAAATTTTTTAAGAATTCAAAACCATGATTAATAATCACATTGTTAGCTTTTTATTAAAAACCTAATATTGTTTACTTTATTTTTCAGAATCTTTACCTACGAAGGAATATTTCAGCTTGATTCGAATTCATCTGTGACTTAAGACGCTGCCAAAAATGAAAAGCTTTATTATGTGTTCATACTTTGCTTCGTTTACCCTTGTTTTTTCAATACAAAACACACTCGGAACAATGGGGCAAATCTGCATGTTTTCCTGTCTAAAAACTTTTGTACTTTTGTGTGGTTCTTGTTTAAGTTATTAGATGTATTTTTTGTGTCGTAATAAAAAGCACATTTTAGAAGTTTTGTGTTTAATTTTTGTTCAAAAGTTAAAAGTATTTATTTATTCACTCATTTTCAATGTAATCAACAAAACCTGTTTTAAAACTACAGTAACCTCTAACTTAAGCACCTTGAACTAGAAATAATTTAAGGCATTAATGATGTATAATCATAAAGTTATTGAATGTTGAAGTTAATGACAATTCATTTTTTGCATTTTCTGGAGTTTTCCCGTTTCTGTGTATTCCTCATGGATTTTTAATGCACTTTTTACGTTTTAATACTTTTTTTCAGCGACTTTTTCTAGGTTTTAGCTTTTTTTCTTCAAATTTCTGATTCAAATAAGATATGATTTATTTATTCAATTTTGGAGTTCTACGGCAAAAATGCCACTTTTCAAGAATAGTACAATCTGCTAAGTAGCTCTATCATCTTATCAGCACAGGAGTAGATATCCTCATTATTCACTTTAAAAACGGAACTAAAGGAATGAAGCAAACACACACTGCTTCACAAAGAAAGGAGCACGAAAAAGCTGACACATCAGGCACTGAACAAGTTTCTGTACTGACTTTAACTTTCAGATTCTAATTGCAGTCATTTTCTTAGAACTAAACTTCTAAGAGTGTATATAATCTTTCTCAATACTGCTGTGCTTCGCACAAAAGTCGTATCTGCAGTCTTTATCAAAATGGGGTGGTTTCTTTCAGTCAAAAGTACTACTTTTAGTCATTGAAATGGATAGAATGAGCAAAAAAAAAAAAAAAAAAATACATAAACCCAGAAAATACTTTCATTTTCCCAACAGTTTTTTTTTAATTAATTTTTTTTAATGTCCGATTTTTCAAACAAGGAGTGGTCTTTATGACGTCACATATGATGCAATTTGGCGCATCTTTCTACTACGTTTCCACGTTATGATAATCAAGCAGCGAATTAAAATTGCGCTCTACGCTTGCTATCAACCATATCGTGGCCAATACACGTGAGCAAAGATGCGAATTAAATATTTTGTTCTGTGAATGGCAACATTGAGTGGCATTTCATCATTTGTGATGTCACATGACAGAAGTGTAAACAATGAAAGCGCAACGATTTAAGTAATTTTTTTTAATTATTAAACTTTAAAAAAATATTTAAAAAATGGTCAGATCCTATGTTTTTAAGCATGCTCTTTCATAAAAAAAATGCTTTTAAAATTTTGGAAACGACCCCATTGAATTACGATCACCAAGTAGTTCTCGATCACACATTTTACCTAAATACAGTAGCCACCGCTTTTATAAATTACGTATGTTCTAAGCAGTTTTGATTCCAAAAGGCGGCTGATTCAATAAAGCAGCTATTTCAATAAAGCTGGATTTGGTTCTGTTTTTGACGATTTGATTCATTAAAGCGGTTGATTCACCAGTGATTCAACTAGCCGGCGTCCACTGTACAATGTTTTATAATCATATGTCGATGGGAAATCTATTTTAAAGAAATCTGAAAAAGTTGCAACTGAATCAAAAACATGGAGGCGCAAAACTTTAACCGGTAATTTCTCATTTTGAACTCAGCTGCAGATACGATTTTTGTGCTTAGTACGGCAGAATACTGAAAAGCACAAACTTTTTTTTTATTTCTTGAAACCTTTTTGAGCTCTTGCTTGTTAGAACTGTTAGTTGTTTCGGAATTTGAGTAAGCTATTCAATTGTTGTTTGCGTAAAGCAAGCAGAAAAACGATTTACTGTCGCACAGTCCATTGGTAGAGAAAAGCATATTAGAACAGTTGAAGCTCCGAAAAAATATATATATCTGTTGCATCTGTGCTTCTGATTCAAAAAAAAAGAAAGAAAATTAAATTGTTTTCGATGGAATTTCAACCTTTTACCTTAAATGCATTTTTCGAAATTTTAACAGCACTTTTCCAATTTTAACTGCATTTTTTGCGTCATTGTTTGTGCATTTTTAGAACATTATTGCTGTTTTTAGGTCCTGAACTTCTGGGCCCAAATAAACATCTACTTTTATTTCATTTGTAATAGAGTGTATGTTTTTATAGGAATAATTTTGTATCTTGCTCAATCTATATACGGAGGTTTAACATTTTTACGTATATATTTGAATTTACGTTAACACGAAGTCTCAGAATTCTAAACTTTTGTTTTTTGATTTTTACACAATTGATTTATAAGGAACCATTATGCATTAGGGTCATTCCATAGAAATGTCAACCTCAACCTCAATTTTTTTTTTTCCACCAAGCCTTAATTGTGACCTATCATTTCATTCAGCATACTTTCTAGTACAAAAATCCAGTAACAGTTTGCAAAGATTTCATTCGGTGTTTTTTTTTTCCTGGCTCTAAACGTGCGAGGTTGTAGAAAAGGCTTAGCATGTGCAAAAAACATGTGTCTACGTTTTCTTGTGTAATGTAAGAATTTTTGCAAATTTTTAAAAGAACTATGTTTATTCTAAATGATTAGATGTTGGCCCAATAAAATTGACTGTTCTTTTTGCATACGTTATAAGATAAGTATTTTAATTAGTTTGGTTATTTCACTGAAAATATTTACGTTACGTTAGTCACAAAAATGTACTATTTTCTGTTTAAAATCTAAACCAGATGATTGAACCAAACAGCACTTTTTATTTTCTTACATCTGTGTCATATCTACTTAAAAAGTGCAAAATATTTATTTTAGTATCAGGAGATATTAAATAATTAGTGTGACTAACGTAACATTTCAGCCTGGACTAACGTAACAGTTTGCATGTGACTAACGTAACATTTTAAAAATGACTGCTAATATTTAAAACTTATTTAATGTACATTTTCAAGAACAATTTTGAATATGTAGGCATTCTATATTGATTAAAAATATAAAGGGTAAAAAATACCAGTAATATTACATTGTAGACCTTCTGTTTACTTAGAAAAATACTTTTTTAAAGGTCTTTATAAAGATACTTCCAATTGAAAGAATTATTAAAAAGAAAAAGGTGAGTAAAGCAAAATGAATGCTCTGCTAAATGTGCATTCAACATAAGAATCTAACCTTAAGTATTAAGATAATAGAAATACAGTCTTAACAAAGGAGAAAGCCTCTATTTTTTAGAAAATACATCTCCACCTATTATTAGAATAAAGTAATGGCTGCTCGTTGGAAAACATTTGAAGATGTTACATGATACAGTGACAATAAGCGCTGCTGCCATATATTTCAGAAAATGCAGTAATGATCATTTAGAAATTTAAACATTTGCGTTGATATCTGGAATTAAAATGAATTCAAAAACGTTCGAATATTCTTTTTCAATATTACATTTTAGTTCAAAAGAATGCATAACACTATTCGTTCGATGAATCAGTAAACCTTAAAAAATAATATGCCATTGAAAAGTATCACGGAGTTTCTTATAACGATAACTAGTATATTGGCAGAATACTAGAATTCGATGAAACTATCAACTTGCATAAGTTAATTTTTTAAAAGAGAGATGTTTAGGATTTAATTAGCACAAGAATGATGTTATTCAGTTTGTAAAAGCAGTTTCTTTTTTTTTCATTTATTTATTTTTTTCCGCACATTCAAATTGAGATAATTGAACTGAATCCTTCCATTCAATTTCCTACACTAATATATATAAAAAAAAAGTAAAGAAAGAACCATAATGCAACACAAAGAAGGTTCCTAAAAAGTGTAAAAGTAATATAAGAGCAAGAAATTAATTATAAAAAGTTTTTTATATGCATTCATTGCTTGTTATTCGATGGTTACGTTAGTCACGTTACGTTAGTCACACAGTTTTTTTTTTGTAAAAGTACCATTAAGGGCCAAAAAAGATTCATCTGTAACAAATCTGTAGCACATTTTTAAAAATAGATTGTTTACCTCTTACAAATATATCGGCCAATTTTAAATGCCTGCGTAAGTTTCAGAAAAATTTGCCTGTAACATAAGCATTATTTCTCAGAGTTGCAAAAATGTTACGTTAGTCACGATGCCTTTTTTGGTGAAAAAATCCCTGCCAGTGCTTTTTTTGCTTCAAATTCTTGTTAGAAAGGGAAAATAGTCATCTTGTACATTTTAAATCTGCATATTAAACCAAAACACATTAATTTTTACTCCCGGGGTAAGTAAAAAGAGTTTGAAAATCAGCTGCGAATGTTACGTTAGTCACTATGGAATGACCCATTAACATATCATAATAAGGGGGGAATGAATCCCATGACGTCCCACCCCCCTCGTCTCCTCTGGATACACGCCATACTTGTCCTTTCATCTACATAAACTTCCATATAAAGGTAAGCAATATCTGTTAAAACAAACGGCGCTGAGGTGACCCCCCCCCCCCTCCGATCTCTATGCTTCGATATCCCTAAGATTGCTATACATACTCATAAAATCAATGGCACGATGCTTTCTAAAACAATTCTTGCGAAAGAATTGATTTTTTTTAAAGGAAACTTTTTTAGAAAGCTGATATTTCATACCATGATACATAATAATTCCTTACATTCGAATATACCACAATTAAAAGCCAAATTGTAAAATTCCTGGAATAAAGTGCAAATAAATACGTAAAAATGTCACACCCGTCCAAATGGGTTGAGCAGTTTGTTTAAAGATTCTTATTTATACTCTTCGAACCATTCTAAACTACTGTTTTGAAGTTTACGGCATAGTTTCAGACGTTAAAGTCCTTTAATGAATGTCAGAAGAACAAAGAACCCAAGGAGCAGACTAGTTTCCGTTGACCAAAAGAATTTTCACAATTTCACGAAATTTGAACTAGTGTGACTGCAACTTAATTGTATTCATTCTTTAATTTCTTGTACTGCATTGGTATTAAAGTATCCTCATATACATAATAGCGAATGATCGAGTAACGCTCCTGACGTCACCAACTTGAAACTCGCTCCACGGCATGATAATGTGATATTATGTTTCGGTAATGTTTGACATGCAGGGAAATTGCTTTATTTTGACAAGGCGTAACTGGACTTAACTGCTTCGCTGATGAGACTCATTTTAGGAGAATGAAGAAACAAAAAAGTTGTCAACAATGAACGCTACCTACTGGAGTTTAGGGTTTATCCACTTTAGTTTGGGTTAAAATTTCAACTATCAAAATATCATCAAACAGGCATTTGCTTCGTTCAAATGTAGATGCAATTTTTCCCCGTCATACCTTGAAGAGCAATTTTCTAGTTATTTTATAAGCATTGTTTTGTTTAGCCTGACATTCAAAGGTATCCCACATACTGTTAAAAAATCTTTTGAAAAGAGCCTCCCTGTTGAAATATCAATAAAACATAATTGACACGAAAATTACACCCGCGTTAATATCATTGATTGAAAATGTGGAACACAATAGAACTTATTTACTTGCTTATAAAAACTCTTATAAATAAGAATATCAGTGAGTTACTGCAAAAACATTCAAGAGAATGTTATCAACGAAACCGATTGTAAAGTATAATAACCGATTTCATTGTATAATCAAGAATCTATACTCTACAAAAGAAAATTACTACTTGCAAATTTGAAGAAAAATAGAATGTTTCACTTCAGTTGAAAATTTTGTTCGAAGTAAGACACAAATACTTCTAATGAAGCTAAATCTGGAAATGGTAGTTTAATATCTTTTAAATCAAGCCTTCAAATTATCTATTTGTAACATTCACCCTACAATATGAACTCTACACAAAAATTCACAGTTCCTGTCGAATCTTCGTCAAGTTTGGCACTATAGTACTTAGATTGCCAGTTATTCACATGAGGAGGTTTTCGAAGTGTACAAAGGCTTCAAAATATCCTTAAAACGAAGAACATGGTTCCTTAACTATTTCGAAAATTGGGGTCTTTTAATGTAAAACATATTTAAAACTCTTAAAATATTCGTAACATGAATTTGAATATAGTTTTATTCGATTAAGCGTAAGAAATGCACATAAAACAAGATGCAACTTCTTATACTTCAGTTGAAATTCATCCCCCCCCCCTTCGCCAAAAAAAGGAAGGGGGGCACAAAAATGATCATTTTTAAACTATAATTTAAAATTAAAAAAAAAAAAAACATACTTTTTTGTGAAGAGAGTCACTGTTTGGAGAAAAAGACACATTCGTCATTCGTGCCACTTTTAATTTTCCCAATATACTAAACAAGTCACTATCACGAAATTTTCTTCTGTATCTTTCGACAACTCTTATTTTACTAACAAATTTCCTTTTAAAGTTATGATTTTTTTAATTACAAATATTTTAATGTTTGGTCCAAACACAGAGCACGACAAATGGCAAATAAGGCTATAAGACGAACATTACTTCTCCATCCTCATTCTAAATACAGTTAATAAGTTCCACCCAATAATAGAAAATGGTCATACAGTATTACTTCTTCCCAGTGGTAATCAAACAATGCTTAATTAAATTTTTTTTTATCGAACTTAGCCTTTTTTATCAGATTGCCAATTGAATTGATACCTATTCAAATTTCACTCTCTTTGAGTTGTAAAAAAAAAGCCACCTGTTGATATAGTTTTGCACACCAATGTAGTTTACTTCTGAGAGACGATTTATTTTTCTCCACTTTCTAACTCTCCCAAAATCATTTTAAAACTTCTTCCACTTTCTTTGAGCCAATTTTTGAAATTATTGTTAATAAAATTACTACACATGTAATTTTAAAAATATAAAGGGGTAGCCTGGTGGTCAGCAGGCTAATTTAAGAGCACTTTTAATTTAACTTTATTTTTTAATCATAAGTAGCCATGAAATCAAAAATTTTATTATTTTTAAAAATTGTGAGGTTATCTAAAAGTACTATGCTGAAGGAGAAAAGTATCTACACATGAAAACTGTTGCAACGTTGTATACAAGTGTATATTTATTAAAAAAAGAAAAAAAAATTAAAAAACAACATTACTTCAACCATTACTCATCAAAAATTAATAAATTAAAAAATTAGTTGTAAAATGTATAATATAATCATATGTATAGTTAGAAGGAACGAAATAACTGGAAAAAAAAATGTTTTATCATCAAAAGCTGAGATGAAGGTATTATAACATAAGGAAATAGTTCTTAAATACTTCATTCAGTTTTACGAGACTTTCAAAACTATTTGTTTTGTTTTTAATTTATACACTCTTATACTTCATATTATAGCAATTTTGCAGGAAACTACATTTATTTATGTATTGTTAACATATGTATTCATCGTAGTTTCTTGTTGAGGGTATGCTTAAAAAAACATATTTTATAAAATATTTTTCTCAGCCGATTAATCGTCAAAATTGATTAGATTATAAGTAAACGGCAAAGTGGTCACATAGAACCAATTATCGGGGCATCCCTAATGGAAAACTTGACACGCGAATGCATTCCGTATCTGCAAAGTTAATTGTATGTAATTTGAATATTTTTTGTATATCACTGGTAGACTAACTCAAAAGAGAGAGATCTTTTTTTCTCCGACATTCAAATTAGCCATGTGAGCAATAGCTTTTTACTTTCTTCATATTATTCAATCGTAAGACTTAGGTTCATAATGAAAGTACTAAACGCTTCTTTTTAATGATAGAAATTAAATAGGGCAAAACAGTTCTGATAAAACGATATAGGTCAATTTTTAATCTCACGCATAAAACGAGCTTTTATGAATAAATAAAACAAAGTAATTCGCGACTCCAGAGCTCGAATACGCCACCTTGGGGTGATTAATAATACTTAAAAAAAAGGTAAAACATTCCATTCCACGTGTTTTCTTTGGGATAAATTACAGGCTTCAGACAGTTTGTGGTGTAATGAAATTTCTCAAGAATAGAAAAGAAAGCTTCCCACAAACACGATGAAAAATTATTATCATTCACTAAGCGTCGAAGCAAGTAATAAGTTACGGCATTTGTTTATTTTACCTTTTTCATCCGCCATTAGACAGTGACTGTAGCGCCTCCTATAGTTGATTGGAGTTGCGAATCAATTACACTTATTTTGTTTCTCTCCCTCTCTCTCTCTCTCTCTCTCAATTAAGTCTTACTTAAATTAATTACAAATTTTATTTGTTAACAAAAACGAGATGGCAGCAGATAAAAATTTTAAATCATTAAGATTTCACCTGTCATTTGCCAACAATTCGATCGGGTGAAAGGTTTCCTCGAGGGAACCGTAAGAGAAAACATTTTAATGAGATTTATCTGTTACATTGTTAATTTAATTAAGCTGTATAACTCGTGCAAAAGATGACAAAAATCAGCTAACTTCCTAGCGATTGGCGCTAAAATTGAATCTGCTGTAGTTTCAGTGTGGGTTTTCTTTTGTTCTAAGTTTCATGTAAATCGTTGCATTACTTCTAGACATATAGCTGTCACAATTGAGGGGGAAGAACGTTAGATTGCACCACTCCTTTGTGGCGTTGGCGCCAAAATCGAAACAGCTCTTGCACCCTTTAAGGTCTGTTTAACTTTAGACCAATTTTTGTCTGAATCCCTGTTTTACTTCCTGAGTTGTACCGGTCAAAAATTATGAAATTAAATATTCAATTACTCCTTTGAGCTAATTCCGCCTAAAGTGAATCAGCACCTCTGCTCTCTGAGGTCTACCTATGCGTCGAAGAATCCACCTTTTACTTCTTGAGATGTAATTGTTATGCATGACAAAGAAAATGTTCAATTGTTGCCCCCCCCCCCCCTTGGAGGAAAGGGTGCAAAAAACTAACTGGCACCATTTCACATGGGGGTCACCAAATTTCGCTCGATTTCATGCAGTACTTTTTTCTCTAGAGCAGCCACAAGAAGCCAGCCATGCAGATACACACACATTTTCCAAAAATAGTCAAAATGGAATCATCACACCTCAAAACCTGCAAATCCGTCAAAATTCGAAAACTTTCATGACCCTATACTTTTTTATAATAGATTCAGAAGATAGTAAAAAATACAGATAAGTTACCCTTCAATGCGCTTTCTCATGAAAATCTAACTGTTAAAAGATGTATAAAACAAATTACCTTAATTTGAATGCATTTTCAACAAATGATTAGCTTTCCGTAATTTGATTTCTGACAATGTCATCAACTACTCTGGAAAAAATACTGATTGTATTTCAGCTGACGATTTGATCAATTAATTATATCAACTGCTTCATACATTTTCCGAAGGACAAAACCTATTTCCGCATGTGACATTCTGACCCGTCGCGAACCTAGCCCATATGGATTAAAATGACCGTGTGGAATTTTCATTAAGAAACAAAGAAAATCTAAAAGATATGCTTTCGTCTAGAAAAACATCATTAACTCGTAGAGACTTGATTTCCGGTATGGAACAAGGTAAAACCTGATAAATAAGGATTTTTTTGTTCACGCAGAGTTAATTATTGAAAGGATTCGATATTTTTTTTTTTTGTTGACTTTATTATATTTGCTCTGTCGCCTGTAAGGGGAACAAGCTTTTTAATCGTTGCCAAAAACAAAAATGAATACTAGTAATTAGGAAGTTAATTCTTAGTAAAGTTAACAAATTAATTTCAAGGCTGAATTTAAGAAGGCACTGATTAGTGGAGTTTGGGCTTTTGAAATTTTTTTAATAATTCAAGTTCTCTAGGATTTCCTTGATTCACGTCATGAGATTAAGAGTTCAGTCATACAGACCGAAGGCTGGCCTTGAATTTTAGTATAAAAGTACACACTTTCTGTACAAAGTCATTCTATTACTCAGTAGTGAGAAATAACTTTCCGAAAATGATTGCTAAGGTAAGTAATATTGATAATTAAATCGAAAATATTATATTATACCTGTGTCGACTGGGTAGTGCAGTGGCATGGTGTTGGCCTTCTGCGCCGTGATCCCGGGTTCTGACCCGCGGTAACCAGTCGGTGGATTTTCGAGATGCGGAAAATCGTCAGCGCCCATGTTTTTATGATTATGCGGCATGTAAAAGATCCCTTGGATATTCGTTTGGCTTTGGATACCCTCGGCAAAATTAAATCCCTAGTGCAGTTTCGCATGAAAAAGAGAACAGGTTTCTCTATCTGGTAGAAACAGATCGTCAAAATAATCCGAGATATTGACACCCGCGCCTTAATGGTGGCACATGAAAGACTGGATCAATATCGGAGGATAGTACTTGGTCTGCGAAAAGGCTAATATGCCTGACGCAGCCCCGTTAGAAAGAAAAAAAAATATTTTACCTGTGATTAGGATTGATGTAAATTACTATAACCAATGTAAATTTGCCGCCTCTAAAGGAAATTCATTTGAACTAATTCTACACAAATCTAGAAAACAACTGAGCTACTGTAACCAGAAAATTGTCAACAAAGAAAGCCTTTTACCGCCCCCCCCCCCCCCCTCAATAAGACTTTAAACGTTGTCTCCCCATCAACAAAATTTTTAATTTTTGCCATAACACTGTGAGTATACCTAAATTTAGATAATTTTATCGTAAAAAATAACTGTCGTTCGAAATGTTTTCAAATCTAAAAGTTCGAGAATAATGAAATAAAACTTGCTATTGTTTGATATAACATTTATCTTGCTATGATAAATACTAGTACCCGAGAAGTTTTAAACTATGTTTCTCATGTACCTCAAATTAATTTTCATTTTTAATGGAACGTAGAATATCACGTGGCAAAGGTGTATCATGCGCGTAATATACTAGTTAGGACACCACAATACAATGCATTTAAAGCGACATGATTTGATGACATTATTCCACAAAATTTGACGAGCAGAGAAATGCTTGTTCTGGCTGTTGTTTTAAGAATTTCTTTGAAGTTTTAACATATGCATGATTTACTTTTCTGAAGCTGAAAACTTCTAGAGCATTTAATCGCAGTAACCATCACTTATTGAAATCTTGATAGTTCTAAAAAGTTTTGATCCAATAAAGCGGCTGATTCAATAAAGCAAAAATGTGTAATTTTTAAATTACTCAAACAAAATAAACCATCATTAAAAGTACTACTTCGTTCATCCAAAATGTTCGTTCATTGATTGTTTAAGGAATTTTATTGTGAAACAGTATGAAAATGCAATTACAAAATTCAAATTTAATTGATCTGCTCGTATGCATTTGCTAAATTTATTTGCTATTATTTGCAAAAAATAGATAGCATTTAATTTAGACACTCCTTTTTCTTTTTTTTCAATGTCATAATATTACCTATTCTTTTCAGAATTTGCCCCTCGTTAACGCTACCAGAGACAAAGTCTTAGAGCCCGACATCACATCTGTGTTTTGTTTGACTTTTCCCGAGAAAACTCACTAAAAGTTTGCAACACCCTGCCTCTCCCTTTTTTCACTATTTACGATTACAAAGAAAAAAAACTCACATTACTAAGAGAGGGCAAAAAAAAAAAAAAAATGATTGCGCCGATTGTATAGTTTTGCGGGATGTGTTTGTGGGAAATAGTCATATACGGCGTGTTAGATTCAAATGTCCGGCAGGTTTTAAGTGTTAAAACTGGATTTCATTCTGTTTTGAGACTTTGATTCATTAAAACGGCCGATTCAATTAAGAACCGAGTCTATCACCCAGCGCTCACTGTATGTAATGTATAAAATTATCGTAGAATGAAATAGTTATTGAGTTAAGAATGGTTAATTAATTTGAATGAATTTCTCCAAAATTAATTAATCGTTTTTTTCTAGCAGATTAAGCACTCCCCAAACGTTGTGGAATATTTCAACTTTAAATGTCCTCAATAAATTGCTTTTTTTTTTTCTCTCTCTCTCAAGTTTCATAATGGTTAATCTAAACGATTCTGTTAGAAGCTAGTATTTTCTATTCAATTACGTGAAATCCGAAAATGTGCTTTGAGTGAAAACAAAACATCTAGTATTTCAGACTTAAAACTAACGAATTAGAAGCTCGGTAACATATTATTTACGTAAAAGTAAACATCTATTGAAACTGCATGTTAATCTATCTTAAAAATTTGGGTTGAATTGCTTGCTGCTTCGATAACGCTGCATTTTGCGTTAAAACTCTTTTTCAATTCGTCAATAAACATTGCTATCAAAACACAAAACCTGAAAATTACATGCTGTCAGTTTCAAATCCATGTTCAAATATAATTGATTTCATCGATTGGGAAGAAGAAAATATTTCAACACTTTTCTTTAGATACAAGCAATCATTTGTTTTGGAAGGTAGGAAGTTCGCAGTACAAAATTTTAAAAACCTAAATAAGTTAATAACTATATACGTTATACTCAACTGAAATTTGCAAAAAGGCAAATGGCGGGAACAAGCTTACGCTCTATCATATTAATCATAGTTTATAACACACAAATAATATCGTGTTCTACGGTTACTTATTTGTAAGAAATCGTTCAGTAACGGGGTTAATAATATCGTATCACGGGATGGCATGCCTGCAGATCAAATCAAATTACGTACTTCTCAAATGCCTATTGAAAGCAATTCCCAGCTTTGTAAACAATCACACTTTTTAATGGAGTTTAAGCAATTTTGAATTCCAAAAACGCTCGATATTGAAAGAAAAAACTTTTTGATTGCAAAAAATAACAAAAGCATGGGTTATTAATCTGTGAATAGCGATTGCGAGGTGATAGTAAACGGGGTCGAGAAGCAGCTCGTAGTTGGTCGATGGGAACATTTTTATTTATAACTTATTTACCTATTAATAAAACTGTAGAACACCGATTTTACATTTTTTGCGGGGCTGACGAGAAAAAACGTAGAAGACGGTAAAACGTTATGCAGGGGTCGACCAGGTTTTCATTACATACTATAAAATAATTTGAATGGAAGTAAATTCGCACAGTAAAAAATATTTTGCATTTATTATTCAAAATTAATTTCATACACGATCTGACATAATAGAATACGACTTGAAAACTATCTGGGTAGTCTGGGTTTAAAACTTTCGATAATAGTTGCTTGCCTCATACTTTTTTTTTTTCTTTTGGTCTCAGAAAAAGTAAAAATCAATCACTTAAAAAGGTTTTACGTTTTTTCTTGATAAATCAAAGAATTCTCGTAATTCAAATAACAATTTCTCCATAAATTTCAAATTCGCCATAACAATTGCACATGTATTTAAAAACAATAGCATGGCATCCACACAAGATTATAACAGTAAATCCAAATTTGAGTTTGAGTAGTGATTTTTGCTGGGTACAAAGTAAAACGTTTGAAATTTTAACCGAACAGCTACACTTCAATTGAACAATCGAAAAGATAATAAAAACTATATGACAAAAAAATAACAAGCTTTGCTCACCACACTGATCACTATTTTCATTATATACCTTTGAAAAAAAAAATCCATTGATATCGGTCAATTAGTTCTCAAGACACAAACAAACCAGGAAATGTACTTCGGATTGGGTTTCCCCTGTCTTTGGCAATCTTCTCATTTGGCGTGTTTTTTTATTTACTGCTTGAAAATTGAATATTTTAGAAATCAAGTATGCTGGGGAAAAAAGGTAATACTTCCTCCGTCCCAAACTAGTAGAGCTACGTTTGAATATTTTTGTACTGATTATTGATTCAGACGATTTTATGATTTTGTTTGATTGTTTTTTTAGAGATTTTAAGGTGCTATACTATCAATTAACAACTTTACTTAGCAAGCATTCCAAAATGTTGTTTAACCTCAGATGCACTGCCAATTCGAACGAAAATTATGTTTTAAAACTTACGACTGTAAATGTCTCTCCAGAGATATTTGTCGTCTTTGAATTGAGTTTTTCCTGCACTGAAGTTGCAATACATTAACGCACTAATACATGTTTGGGACAAATGAGACATGATTTTTGGGGTTTCCGAATAAACATACCACGTGACTATAAATCTAAGAAAAATAAAAGATACTTTCAAAATAATTCAAACAAAAATAAAATGTGAATGTGATTTGTAACAAAAAGTGGCAGAAAGTTATTGAGAATGAGTCGAAAACTAAAATGCTGTAAGATAGACTCAAAGAATTTGAGAATTGCATCCCTAAAACTCATGAAATTTTCGCATATTTGACGAAATGACTTCGCCCCCCCCCCCCTCGTGAAAAATGCTCCGAATAAACATTTCGTCAAAATGACAAAAATTTCGTGAGACTTGAGCATGAGTTTCCGACCCAGCGATGAAAGAATCGTCTTAAATGTTGAACTTTGTCTAACGATTGAAAAATCCTCTAAAGTGAGCGATTCTGAGAGCGTGTTAAAAATGTTCAGAAATTTCAAAACCGAATTCAGGATTTCATTGGAATATTGATTACTTCTTTCGTTATTTTTCCCCCTTTTATATAGATGACAGCAGTAAATTACGTAAATATTTAAGTAGAAAGTTGTTTTTCGTTTTTAGAATTCTTAAAAACTTCTTTCTAGAATCATTCATTCATAGAAGAAATTTTTGTTAGTGTTGTCTAAACGTTTACTATTTCTTTAGACTAACAAAAGTTAATCTTTCATTAATCTTGCTGAGAATGCTTCGTAGTTTTTTTACTTCTGTGGTTACACTTTTTTTTTTCAGGTCGCCATTGTTTTCACCATTTTGGCAGCAGCCAATGCAAGCGCCATCTTGCATGGACATTCTGCATTGATCAGTACCAGTGTCAGCGCTAGTGCAAGATCTCAAGATGTAAGTGCGTTTTTCACTTTTTGTGCAAACTTTTTTTTTTTACTAAATGTTAACAAAAGTGCTATGCCTAACGTTAATGTACAGGAATCACGAAAAAAAAAAAGGGGAAATCCCTAATTTTCACCATAAAAATTGCAAAACTTTTCAAAATTACAGCTCTACTCGAATCAATTCTATTCTATTTCTATTTCTATTCAAGAGTCACAACTGACTTCAACTGTATTTATGTCGAGGTCTGCATACTAGTGCCTTGCCTCCATTATTTTATATACCGATAGATGGCAGCCACCATCACCGGATCGAACAGTTAATGAGAATTTAGAAACTAGTCCAAGAGCTAATAGCTACCTGGTATTAGCACCTCCAGAGGTATCGTTTCACTTGGAGGACATTGGAGGACCACGAGCATATTTAACGTCGCCCAGTCCCCTTTAATGACGACGGTGGGTCTTCGACCAGCGGGGATCGAACCCGAGCCCCTCCGGCCCCGAGTCCAACGCCCTACCGATCAGGCTACCCACGGCCCCCTACTCGAATCAATTCGTGGCTATGGAAACGCAGTCAAAGCTGCAGTCAATGCTAAATATTTATGAAGTATTAAGATTAAATATTTACAGGAGTAGCATTTTTTGTCCTTATTAACTTCTATCATAAACTATTTTTGGACACCCGCAGTTTTTCTACATCTGCAAAATGTTAGCTTTTTAATAAAACATCCATCAGACATATGAAAAACGTCATTTGGTAAAAATAATAGTGGATTTGCATCTTTGGTGTGATGACGACGATCAAAAAATTCAAATATGTTTTATCTTTTCAACAGCGCACACTCTAATGCTAGTAGAAAAGCCCATTATATCTGTATTAATCTATATATATAACGAGCTGATGTGTGCATCACATGACTTCCTTTTACTCCAATTTAAAGCCTCGGAGTGAGCAAAGAAACACTTTAAATATTTTCACCCCAAGTTTGTTGCGAACCGAAGCAAAGAAAACGTTTTATACAGAAAAATTTTCGCAATATTGGCAGTTTTAATGTGATTGAATGTGACTAAATGGTTAACTCTCTAAATATAACCAAATTGAAACCAGATTTTAAAAAAAAAAAACCGCCAAATTCGTCACCAAGTTGGAGACAAAACTTGGCGACCAAAAGCTTGGCGATATATTGCCAACTGTTTGTCAAATTATAGCACTGTTTGAGTTTATACTGAAATTAACAATGATTTTACCCCAAAAAGGTGTAAAAGACCCCCGTTAGAACATCCGAATGCAACCAAAAGAGAAGGTGCACAACTAGACCCCACTTCGAGTCTATGTACCAGATTTCAACTTTCTAGGACATACCGTCTTGAGTTATGCGAGATACATACACACATACGTACGTACATACGGACGTCACGAGAAAACTCGTTGTAATTAACTCGCGACCAAACGTGGATACATGCCAAAGAACATATAGACAACTGAAGAATCCATTTTGACGAATCCGTTCGTCAAAATGGCGAATTTCGCGTGACGTCCGTATGTATACGTATGTATGTGCGCATGTATGTATGTATCTCGCATAACTCAAGAACGGTATGTCCTAGAAAGTTGAAATTTGGCACATGGACTCCAAGTGGGGTCTAGTTGTGCACCTTCTTTTTGGTTGTATTCGGATGTTCCAAAGGGAGTCTTTTACACCTTTTTGGGGTAAAATCATTGTTAATTTCAATGTAAACTCAAGCGGTGCAATCATTTGGCAAATACTTGGCAATATATCGCCAAGTTTTTCGTCGCCAAGTTTTATCGCCAACTTGGCGACGAATTTGGCAGTTTTTTTTTTTTTTTTTTTCCTTTAATCTGGTTTCAATTTGGCCATACTTCGAGACTTAGCCATTGAATCACATTAGAACTGCCAATATTGGGAAAATTTATCTGTATAAAACGTTTTCTTTGGTTCGGTTCGCAACAGACTTGGAATGAAAGTATTTAAAGTGTTTTTTGGCTCACTCCGAGGCACTATTATCTTAAAATTGGAGTAAAAGGAAGTCATGTGATGCACACATCAGCTCATTTGTATACAGATTCTCAAAATAGACATTCTGAAGTATCACTAAATAAATTTACAATTAGTAAAAATGAGTAGAACATGTTTAAATACCTTCCCTTACATAATAGTCCAGTCATATTATACAACAAAAAGTGACTAAAATCACAAAGCACCATGTAGTTCTGATTTTTTAATATGTTGTTTGGGTCACTTAGGGAAGTGTAAATCTAAGTTTGCAGTTTTCAAAAACGTGTGCTCGCTGCGTAATTCGCGAAAAACTGCGAAGTTTTTAGACTTTTTTTAGTTTTTCCTTTATAGCTCCTAAACTATCAGACTTTCGATGTGGATATCCGTTTTAAAGCGCATTAGATTTTGAACAATTAGAGCTCAAGTGGTGTTCTGTACGACGAATAGTTTAGGAGATATAGCACTTAAAAAAGTGGCCATTTTTGGCGAAAAATAAAAAATTATGCTTCAATCACATGACACGCCCCAAATATGGACCAGAATCCTCACTCTAATTGAAAAAAAAACTGGGCATACTGTTACAGTACCTTTAATTGGTTTTCATTGAAGCCAAAAACGAAGTCTGTAGATTCAGTATTAACTTTCAAAAATGCAAAGCAGACAAATAATCGAAATATTCGATTTTTGATGAAATGGGACAAAATACTTTTCAAGAGAATATGGATGATTTTATTCTAAAACGAGCTAATGTGTGAATCACATGACTTCCTTTTACGCCGATTTAATGATAATAGCTCCTTGGAGTAAGAATGGAAACACTAAATATTTTCATCCCTACTTTCTTGCGAACCGAAGCAAAAAAACGTTTTACAGATTTATTTCCACATTATTGGCAATTTTAATGTGATTCAGTGGTTAACTCTTTAAATATCACCAACATTGGCCATAAACCAGATTTAAAAATTTAAAAAAATCGCCAAAATTTTCGCCAAGTTTGCCAAAAGTTTGGCGATATATCGCCAAGCGTTTGACAAATTATAACACCACTTGAGTTAGCATTGAAATTAACAATGATTTTCCCCAAAAAAGGTGTAAAAGACCCCCTTAGGAACATCCAAATGCAACCAAAAGGGAAGGTGCACAACTAGACTTTACTAGGAGTCTACGTACCAAATTTCAACTTTCTAGGTCGTACAGGATATACCGTTTTTGAGTTATGCGAGATACATACGTACATACACACATACATACGTACATACGGACGTCACGAGAAAACGCGTTGTAATTAACTCAGGGATCGTCAAAATGGATATTTCGGGTGTCTGTACGTTTTTAGGCATATATCCACGTGTGGCCGGGTTCTATTCCCGGTTGGGCATGGTTGACTCAGCCGTTCATCCTTTCAGTGGGTCGATACAATGAGTAACAGCTTACTTGGGAACCAAGCATTGGGGGTTACGTTTTAGGCTGACCAACTAACCGGAACATCTGCCTTGCACACTGGTCAGGAAAGCTAAGTAGGGCATAGCAGCGTTTGTCCCTCACGGGCTGTCGTGCCACTGGGTTTGGTTTGATTTAAAAGAAGAAGACTCTAAAAAATTTGAAGCTGGTGGCGAAATTTTATGTGTGTTTTGTGACATGGTGTATTCATCCCGAATAATGAATTTGAAAGCGTGCCAATAAATATCTCCGAAATCATTAAAAATATATATATACACTACTGGCCATTAAAATTGCTACACAAGGAAGAAATGCAGATAACAAAATGATATTTATTGGACACATATATTATGTTAAAAATAGCAAGTGATTAAATTTTCAAGAAATTTGGGTGAATAGATCCCGAGAAATTAGAACTTAGAACTACCACTTCTGGCAGCAATAACAGCGCTTAAACGCCTTGGTATTGCGTCATACAGAGATTGGATGGCATATACGGATACAGACACCCATGCAGCTTCAAAACGATGCCCCAGTTCATCGACCTTAGTGGCTAGCGTTAGCTGACGAGCCAGTTGTTCAGCAACCATTGACCAGACGTTTTCTATTGGTGAGACATCTGGAGAACGTGCTGGCCAAGGCATCAGTCGAACATTTTCCGTATCAAGGAAAGTCTGCGCAATACCTTCCATATGCGGTCGTGCATTATCCTGCTGAAACTTAAAGTTTCGCAGGGCTCGAATAAAGGTTAGTGCCACGGGTCGTAGCACATCAGAAATGTAACGCCGACTGCTCATAGTGCCGTCAATGCGAACAGGAGGTGACCGAGATGTGTATCCAATGGCACCCCGTACCATCACGCCAGGGGTTGGGCCAGTATGACGATGGCGAATGCACGCTGCCAGTATGCGTTCACCACGATGTCGCCAAGTACGGATGCGACCATCATGATGTTGTAAGCAGAACCTAGATTTATCAGAAAAAATGACGTCTCGCCATTAGTACACCCAGGTTCGTCGCTGATCACACCATCGAAGGCACTCCTGTCTGTGATGCAGCGTCAATGGTAGCCGCAGTCATGGTCACCGAGCTGGCAGTCCATGCTGCTGTAAATGTCGCCGAACTGTTCGTGCAGGCACTTGTTGTCTTTCAAATAACCCCATTTCTTGACTCAGGGCTCGTGACGTGGCTGTACGATCCACTTAGGTCATGCGGATAACATGACTGTCCTCTCGGCTGCTAGTGATTACTTTCCGTTGAGAACCAGCATGGCAATCTGTATTACCATCCTGAACCCATCGAATCCATATTCTGTTAACTGTCATTGGATCTCTACCGACCGCAAGCACCAATACTGCGATAGAATGAGCAACAATCCCGGTAGGCTACAATTCGACCTCTATCAAAGGCAGAAACGTGCTGGTACGCATTTTTTCTTCTTGCACGAGGCATCATAACAATTTTCCACCACGCAACAACGTTCAAATTAAATCTGCACGTGGGAAATTGGCTGTAAAAATTCCTCGTTTAAACACATTGTAGGTGTCGCTGCGGACGCCTGTGCTGTCTGAATGCGCTGAAAAGCTAATCATTTGCATATCACATCATCTTCTTCCTGTCGTTTAAATTTCATGTCTGTACCATGTCGCTTTCTTGGAATAGCAATTTTAATGGCCAGTAGTGTGTGTGTATATATATATATTTCATTTTATAGGCTCACGGTAACTACGCTTTCGGCTATGACATCAAGGACGGAAAAGGTGCCACCAATTCCCGATCCGAGGTAGGAGACGGACATGGCAACGTGAAGGGCTCCTACACCTTGGCCGACATTGACGGACGGGCCAGGAAGGTCGAATACGCCGCCGACGGACACGGATTCAGAGCCGTCGTCAAGACCAACGAGCCCGGAACCGCCCACAGCGCCCCTGCTGCCGCCCTCATCGCCAGCCCCTACGCCGGGGCCGTCGCCCCTGTCGTCAACCACGTAGCCCCTGCAGCCGCCGTCGTAGGACATGCAGCCCCATTGACTCATGGTCTTGCAGGACACGGTCTTTTGGGTGCCCCATTGGCCCATAGCGCTTATGGTCTTTCAGGACTAGGATATGGAGTTTTGGGACATGGATTGGTTGAACAAGGAGTTATCGCTCACGGAGGTCTTCAGTATGGTCTTATGCATTAAATATACTAATTGAATAGGTATGCATTCTTAAGATTGTTGAAATGACGTTTATAAGAAAACACGAAAGTACAAATTGTATATGGATATGTGGAATCTTTTGTCAAAATACACAATTGGTGTTTTGTTACCAAACAAGGTTCCACAAACCTCGAAATCGTGTATTAAAATGAAACAATTTGGTCTCACGCATGTAGTGTTTGTTGTTAATGCCCCTTGAAGCACCCAAGGGGATAGATAACGAAGTTGTTAATCCGTTTTTGAGACTAATATAAGCGGCTTCCGTCTGACTGAGCCCCATTTAGGTGAAATTCCGACTTTTGCTCAGACACATAAGACAGATAGTATAGTTCAGATTTATTACAATACAAGGAAATCAGAAGAACACCCGGGGCAATAGGCGGGAAGGCCAAAGGGGCCCCACATGCATGTAGTTCAGGCTGTAACATTTCAGTTGGTTAACATTGTAATATTTAGTTAGTATGCATCCCATTAAGAAAGTAAACGGAAGGGATGATGAGACGACCGATTTTTAAAATCAATCTCCTCCCTTTTCTCTTCTTTAATTTTATTGAATGACTTCGACAAAAACAAATCATAAGAGTTTCATTTTCATGGGGGTATTTCAACAAGTGGAAAATTGACGAGTTCGTAAGATTTTTTTGGCGTGAATCATTTTATTTTGAGCCCCCCCCCCCTTTCCGAGATTCAAGTTAACTCGTACCAAATTTCACAGCAATAGGTGCTAAAGGAATCCTCAGAATAACAAACTAGCCGTTTTGTACACTTGAAAAGTTTTTTTCAAATCCTGGCCCCACTAAATTTCCGCTTCGTTTACGGCCCTAGACAACTTTTGACTTTTCTGTGTCAAACCGATGCAATTAATGCATCCACCAATCATTTTCAACGTTTCAATGCAGCTTATGCATCCACCAACCAATGTCAATGTTTCAAAAGTTTGCTTATTTTTCATTGGGCGTCGCCCATTTTGACCGCAAGAGCCCCACGGGGAACCCCTGCATCCCCCAATCAATGGCAAAGTAATGGAAACAGATGTTCCCTGTAGCGCCCACTTTGTTGCCATTGGTTTCAGCGATTGCCACGGCCTATAAGAATTAAGTGGGGCCATTAGCGCAACCAGAAATACCTTCTGGGGGGGGGTTGATGAAAAATACCTTCTGAAGGGGATTTTTTGATCAAAAAGGCCTTCTGAAGGGTTTTTTTTAAATCAAAACTGCCCTTTTATGTGCATAAACTACTGCATTAGAATTTGCATTTATGTTAAAACCAATGGCTCTGGGAGGTGTTTTAACCCTCACCCCCCCCCCCCCCCCCCTCCCTTCGCTGCGCACCTGAGTGCGGCCATGTTCAAATTCAAGGTTTCCGTTCACTCTTAAGCTGTAGACTTGAATTGAGTTTAGCCAAAGACTTTCGCTAAAGTAGAAGCTCTTATATCTCCTGTTCTAATAATTTAAGAAAATTGGAATACACTTCAACTTATGCTGAAAAAAAAAGTTCTTTCAAATGGCATAGAATGTTAAGAAGTGTGAGAAATTTTTTACTCCCTAAATAGTAATTTATGTGAAATTTCAGCTTAAAAATTAAATACAAAAAAACTGATTCGGAATTTTAAAACAAAAAAAAAAACAAAAAAAAAACGCTAACTTGGTGCAAACCTCCTAGGTCCAATGTAATTTTGTGCCAATTTACAAGACTAGAGGTTATTGGATCTCCTGGACGTGGGACAGACACAATATCACTATTCATTTGATGCTATACTTTTTTTTAAATATATGGAGATAAATAACAGTCGATAGCTTGTTAAACACAGCAAAATAACCATGATTTTTCTTTTGCAGATTTTACTCAAAAATAGCGCTGTGATATCAAAACTACTCAGCAATAGACGATATCTGCAGACGATATCTGCAAGAATTCCTCCTGCAGTTTTCCAAGCCTTTGCTTTCCTTAATGCATCTCAAAATGGTGGTAGCCAAAAATTAAAGAAGCATGCTGATAATAATATTAAAAAAAATTATCTCCAAATTTGTATTTATTATTTATTTTGCTTTGAACTATTGAGAATAAAAAATGTCACGTCAGAATTTGATTTTTGATTTAGTCATACATGATGGTACGATCCAAAAGTAATGAGCCTTCGTTTCAAAAGACAGATTTATTGAACTGATCGGTACAACTGACTGTCTTAAAAATAGGCACCTCCTGCAACAATGAACTTCTGTAGGCGGCTTTTTCATGACTCAAAAGCATTCCGGAATATCTGCAAGGGCTGCCTTGACATGCGCTCGGATGTCCCCGATGGAGTCGAAAAGTTTCCTTTTCAGTGCTGATTTTAATGGTTGAAACAAGAAGTCAGGAGGCCACAAGCTCGAACTGTAAGAAGACTAGGGCATCACGGGAGCGTTGACTCGGATGTTCTTTTCAGTCAGAATTCTCGGCACAAGTTTCGCACAGAATTTGCGCATGTGCAACTTCTCCGTAACAATGCGTTGCACCGTTGTCTCCGATAAATTCAGGGCTTTTGCTACTTCGTAGAGACTTATAAACGGAATATCAGTCCGTGTTCAAAAATTCCCACACTCGTTGCACATTCACGTCAGCACGGACCGAGGACAGACATCCAGACTGGGATTCGTCAGTCACCACTTCCCGGCCTGACGAAAAGCATCGTGATACTTTTCTACTTGAAAATACAACAGACACTCAGTCCCAAACGCCTATTGAAGCATTGCGAACGTTTGGAAAGAAACCAGAAGCAAAATTTGATCTCTTTGCGTTGCTCGGACGAACTTTCCATATCACCGTATCACGCACCACCGTATAGGGGTTACTGTTAAAGCTGATGGTACCGCTCCGAAAACTGGGTGGCAACTGACCTGCGTCGCACTGTAAAGCCAACAACCCCCCACCACCGTCGCTGTCAAGCGGAGCGGCTACAGGTTGTGCATGCATCAGTATAACGTGAGGCTCATTACTTTTGGATCGTACCATGAAAATGAGCAATATGTTACTCACTTGTCACTTATTTACCTGTTTTCCAAATCTGTACACCATTTCTTTTAAAGCATTTTTTACTACTCATCCTTTCATATTTAATTCATTGTTGTATCAGTTGATGACTTGGAGGGGCGATCAAAAACTAATTGCACCGAAAGCAAAGTGAGCAAGTAACAATGCATTATCCTTTCACCTCTTTCGCCCTTTCTCTCTGTCTACCGCAGTCAATTATTTGTCGGACCCAAAACAATTGTTCTGTGTTTCCGTGTATTATCTTAATTTGCAAAAGGCAGGGCCGTCGATAGGACTTATGGGCCCCTATGCAATTTTCTTCAGGGCCCCTAACTTTTTACTTTAATCTTTAACCCCCTCTTTCTAGACTCCGTTTTCACATAAATATCCTAAATATTGTCAGTGAATCTACTGAAAAGGGGGGGGGGGTTTAATGAAAGTATTTTTCTAAATGAAAATTGATTTGCGATGTTTCTTAATCCAAACTTTGAAATAATTTTTAAAAGAGACTTTTGTATACCGGGCAGGATTTAGACTTAACAGGGTCCTACGTTATTTCAGTTATGGGGGACCCTTCTTGTAGCTCGGACGACTTTATGTCAACACCAAAATACGTCATTTTTTAAGTCTTTGTCCCCCCACTATGTGTTTTTTCGTCTATGGCTATGTTAAAAAAAAAAAATCCGCTGTCTATTTCTTTGGTTTAACCTTTTAGAAGGAAGGGTATCAGAAGAGTGATGCAAAAATCTTCTTTCAGTTTAGAGTAGAACAATTCCATTTTTAGGGGGTCCGAGGATTTTTCCCCGGGAAAATTTTCGAAAAATACATTAAAAATTTCTGTAATTTGGGGTCTTATACAGATGATTGTATATTGGAAATACAAAAACATCAGGAAAAAATAGGATAACCAAAACATTTTTAAACTTTCACACTCTTTTGCAAATTAAGGCAGTGCAAAATAAAAACTGCTCTTGGTTCGACAAGTTTTCGGTATAATTAGTTTTTGATCACCCCTTGAACCCACTGACAAACACAACACTGAATTAACTGAAAATTGATCAAGATTAAAATATGCTTAAAATGCTTTTAAAAGAAATGGTGGAAATATTTAAAAATATGTTATGAGAAAGTAATACCCTAACTATTCGGACAATTCATACCTTATACACTTGGTAAGAAGTAAAGTTGAAGCACTTTTCAAGACTTTTCGACTGCTTTTTTACAACTTTTCAAGTTGTTTCAGAAAGGTTTTTAATTATTTTCAAGGTATCTAGAACAATTAAGATGATTCAGAGAAATTCATTTGTACTTTCCAATCTCGGACGTTTTAATACTTGATTGTATAGTTATACAGGATTTTTCTAACTTAGTACGAAACACCTATTATTCTGCACTACTTGTATTTTTTAATCACTTATAAGTGCAGAAAACAAAAGTAAATAGAGGTAGTACTAATTTTTTCTCGTTCTAAACAGATTGATAGTATGCAGTAGAAGTAATAAAAAAGCAAGCAAGAACAAAATAACTTCCAAATTATGGATTTCGTGTTTAATAAAATAGCAAAATGTGAACGTGCGTATCACGCAAAAACAAGCAATATTACAGAAACGTGATAACCATGCTTTTAACATTTTTGATGCAGAATGTAGCAAAGAGCTGAATTTGGCACATTTTGGGATTTCCTCCCCCCCCCCACCCCACCCCACCCACCTCGCATTTGAAACAGTTAAAAAAAAAAAAAGGCTTTCAAACACGTGAAAATGAAATTAATTTTTTAAAGTATTTTTCCTTTATTTAGGATCGAATCATGTAATTTTTCGAGTGCCCCCAAAGCAGTGGAGGACCTATATATGCTAAGTTTAAGGGTAAATCCAGCACTGATTCTAATCAATTCAGTGACATATCAGTACCCCTTTTAGAAATGCAAGGACGTTCTATACATTTTGACGAGGAATACTTCTTTCAAAATGTTCCCCATTGGGCGACCGTTTTTACTCTAGAAACAACACCAGAATTAGTTTTCGTTTGCATCACGGAACTTAAAACTCAAAGCAATGCATATTTTAAAATCTTTTCTTGAAACTGCTCCGTTTGCCTATGTTTTGAGTTTCGAACGATGAAAATAGAAGCGCTTATTTTTAGTCTTTTTTTTTTTTTTCCTATTGTCCATTTCACTAAAGTTCTGCTTAGCTTTCAAAAAGAAGCGATTTTTTTAGATTTGGAACTTCCACGCAAAGAAAAAAAAAGAATCTTATTCATTTTTGGTTGGTGGAGACGAAAGGGGGGTATGAAGAAGGACAAATTGAATTTCTCACTTGGAACTTGATCACTTTCACTGAACTCACTTCTGTGGAAACTCTAGGAGAAAGAGTTCCTTCAAACTAAAAAGTTTTCTAAAAAATAGGAGGATGGAAATTATTTTCTTTTTCTAAGGCCCGCTTCGCGGGCCCCTCAATCTCTCATGGGCCCCTATGCAATGCATAGGCTTGCCCCCCCCCCCCTTTCTCCTCCCATTATAAGGCTTCAAAATGCAGAATTTTATATCCATTTTCAAAATTTTCCTTGACCCCCCCCCCCCCCCCTCTAAAGTCAATCCGAAAAGAACAGCAGGTATCGGGCTATTAGGGTTTCCAATCCTGATCCCGAATAACGAGGGATCCAGTATGATGCTTAGCGGAATTAATCCCGCAATTTTTTCCAACTTTTGCCGCTCAAAAAATAACTACTATTTTCACAAACATCATCTGAAGTTTGAATCATCTTCCTCGTATATCTGCAAAAGGAGTAATAATTTTGTGTCTCATATGATGAACGGTGGATTTACCATTTACGAGCACAATAAGAAGAGTATAGTATTTTTCTGAGAATAAATTGGTATTCTCATTAGGGGGGGGGGAGATTTCAATTTTCATACGTTCAGCAATTGAGAAAATGCACATAATCTAAAAACATTTTCGAAAACCACCACTAAAACTTAAAATCCAGAAAATTACGCTTTGAAAAAAATAGGGTAAGTGTATTACAGATTGCAAAATCCACTGGGATAGCCTGAATGCAATGTTGGAGCACTTCTGTAAGCTTTAGGAATGCACAAAAAATCTTTTATACTTACAAAAAGTGTTATTTTCCTCCAGGATCAGAGACAGAGACACCGATTTAGTTCGATTCTATGAACAGAATGCGTTGTGTAAAAGATGAAATGAATGGAATCAGACTCAAAAGAATCAGACTCACTTCAAAGCTTTTCCATAGAAGCCCAATTAAATTGTGATAAAGCCGTTTTAAAAAATAATGCATTCTTCTTCTGATACTAGTTACCCTCTCAGTATTAACAGCAGCAGTTGAAAATGATATTTTCAATATTTTAGGAGTGAAGGCCTATTTAAAGAGCGCAGAGCAGTACTGGTCAATAGGGTGTCCCAAAAAATCCTAAAGTCGATGTGTCAAGACTCACACCCTCTTACAGTTTTTCTTTTAGGTCAAAATAATTGTAAAAAAAATTTCATATAATTTGAACAACGGTAACCCGTGCCGACTTGCGCTGTACTACGCCGAATCAATTCCCTTCTTTTTTTTCGGAAGTTTGAAATTTTATGTTTATGAAACGTTGCCTCTATAGCCCCACGTGTACCACAAAAATATTTATAGAAATTTAAAAATATTTAGATGTCCAGCGGGAGGCCTAAAATTTAATTTTCTTCAAAAATTTGATTTTTTTCTATACATTTTTATAAAAATGTGAGATATATTTTAAGAAGGAAAATATGAACAGTAAACTCGGTGATTAGCACCAAATAGAAATTTTTGCTCTATTGCAATATTTAAGTCTCCCACATAGTACTCAAAATATGGATTTTTTCAAGTTTAAGTTAAATTTTTCATTTTAGGTGTATTGTTTTTTTTATTATTATTCATTTGCAAATGTTCATTTGAAAATGTGTTGGCTACGTTTTATCAAAATAAAAATTTCCAACTTTTTTTTTTATTCGGCCTAGTAAACAGGGCTGGTTTACACTTCCGGGCGCAAGTCGGCACAGGTTGCCGTTGTTCTAATTATATGAAACTTTTTCTACAATTGTTTTGTCCTGAAAGGAAAAATACTAGAGGGTGTGCGCAAAGGCGCCTACCCTCCTAAGGGCAAAGACTCACCCCCCTCAATATCGCGGGAACCCCCTCCAAAAAAAAAAGCAAGAGCCCCCCTCCCCAATTGAGAAAAATAACCATCAAAACACCCCCCCCCCTCCTAAAAATTTCAATGGCACAGTCTGCCTCATGACACTGCCCCCTAGGTGGGCATCGACCTTTTTTTTTGGGGGGGGGAGCACCCTACTGGTCAAGAGTGTCTAAATAGCCTTGTTCTGATGTCAGTGTACAGAGAAATCAAAGTATCTGATGATGAAATAACTGATTTTTTTTTTTTTTTTCATAAGAGACGTCTCAATTTTTAATACTCAAAAACGTTTTTTTATGAAAACAAGTGAACTGTTACATAATTGCTGGTAAAAAACCATCATTATTTCTGCTTCAATTCAAAAAATATTTAAATCACATAGCACATGCATTTATGAGGTTATTGAGCATTTCAAAAGTGTCCGGAGTAATAAATAGGGAGAGTCGGGAGGAATGGGACAGCTGCATTTGTGACGAAAAAAAAAATATACTATTCTATTTCATTCTAACTATTTCATGTTCACTAGATGCAGTAAAATTAGAGTCAAGAAAGAGTCTAAACAGATCAGTTATTTGGGAGATAAGGGGGGGGGGGTGTTCTTACCTCTAGGTAAGATTATCTTTTTCTATTAGCTGGTTTCTTGCGGTTGGCTCTACTCTGCAACGCAACACAACACAACCATTGAACTACAACAAAAGTGGACTGTATAACTTTTATTATGATAAATTTCATACACTTGAGAGCAGCATTCTTTCAGCCGCTCTGACCTTAAACTCCCTGAATTGGTTGCAGCCAGAGGTTTTTAACTAAACATAGGTGGCGCTTTAACATACCGGGCCACGTTGAAACATATATGGTTTCAAAAATTATATGATAAACTATAGAAAAAAAAACCAATTGAGAACTAACTACTATCAAGTATACATTACTGGCAACAAATATGAAATACACATTATTAAAGTTTGTAGAATAATAAAACAGATGTAAAGAAGCCTTTTTACAAAACATAATTATTTACCAATCCATTAGTAACAGTCACCTAAAGTTCATCAGTCCATATTAGGCAAAACTGCTAATTTATGAATTGGTCGGCGAAAAATTCCAGTATCGGTCTTTATGTTAACAACTCGCACATTCTGATCCGAACCAAGGAAAACTTCCATTACTCTACCTAACCTCCACCTTAGAGGAGGAACGTTGTCCTCTTTAATTAAAACTAAATCATTTACTTTAATATTTGATTGTTCTCGTACCCATTTGGATCGCTGTTGCAACGCGGAAACATATTCATGTAACCATCGTTTCCAGAAACTCTGAAAAATCTGTTGAGTTAATTTCCAGCGATAAGAAGGGGGAATTTTTTCGTTGAGAAGATTTTCTTCTGGTATTGAAGAAAGCGATGTACCAACCAAGAAATGCCCAGGAGTAAGAGCAGACATTTCGGATGGATCCTCTGACAAAGGGCTCAACGGTCGGGAATTTAAACAAGATTCAATTTGTGTCGTTAGCGTTGAAAATTCTTCCAAAGTCAATTTTTGGTCTCCTATTGTACGTTTTAGGAGAGATTTAGCGGATTTGACAGCTGCCTCCCAAATTCCTCCAAAATGAGGGGCGGAAGGTGGATTAAAGTTCCATTTAATTCCCTCGTTGGCGAAATAATTATGAACGGGTTCTTCCTTCTGGAGAAGTGCAATAACTCTATTCAATTCTTTATTTGCAGCTACAAAATTTGACCCACAATCCGAAAATACCTCACTTGATTTTCCTCGTCTCGCCACAAATCGTTTTAGTGCAGCTATAAAACAGTCTGCAGATAAGTTGCCAACAATTTCAATGTGCGCAGTCTTTACGGCTAAACACACAAAAATACAAATGTAAACTTTTAAGGTTCTAACCCCGCGGCCAGATCGCGGTTTTACTAGAAAGGGTCCTGCAAAGTCTAGACCGGTTTTTGAAAACACTCGTGATGGCATTACTCTAGCACGCGGCAAATCAGCCATCACCTGGGTTGCTGTTTTTCCCCTGAGTTTGAAACACTTAATGCATTTCCAAATTTCCTTTTTAATGGCCGACTTAGCGTTAATTATCCAAAACTCCTTACGTATAACAGATAACAAAAGAATAGTACCCGCATGTAAATATGTTTCATGATAGGAGCGAATGATAATGGTAGTTAAGTGGTGATTCTTTGGCAGGAGAATGGGATGTTTTCTTTCATTTGAAAAAGGAACATTTTCCAGTCTACCACCAACACGTATTACACCATCTTCATTTATAAATGGCTTTAAGGAAAGTAATTTACTATTGGCAGGAAGTGGTTTTTTATTCTCCAAATGAAGATACTCAGTGGAAAACTCTTGCTTTTGAACTATCTTCACCAAAATATTTCTAGCGGCTTTCATTTCATCACTAGTCAGATAGCCAATGTTTCGATTTTTGGGATATCGAGCATTTTTAATGAAACGTAGGCACCATGCTATCATGCGGCGTAATTTAACATATGATGAAACTTTAACAATTATTGGAAAATCAACAGACGATGTTCCATATAAACACGAAGCCTTTTTTCGCTCTTCTTTTAGAGCGTCCGTTGACAATGGTACTTCTACATGTGGAATTTCCTCGTGTCTAAGCCAAGGAGGACCAAACCACCATAAGTCAAACTTAAGCAGTTCAGAGGGTAAAAGTCCTCTACTTGCACAGTCTGCTGGATTTTGGTCTGAAGGAATCCAGCGCCAGTGTTGAATAGGAAGGATCCCTTGTATTTCAGAAACCCGGTTAGCAACAAATATTTGCCAACGTGACGGCTCAGATCTTAACCATGCTAAAACGATTGTGGAATCTGTGAAGGCGTGTATTGCATCAATTTGAATATGTAATGACGAAAGAACGATTTGTAGTAAATGCACTAACAACACAGCTGAGCAAAGTTCAAGGCGCGGAATCGATATTGTTTTCAATGGTGAAACACGAGTCTTCGATGTCAACAAGCTAACTTGATGACTGGACGTATCAGAAGATTTTAAGTAAATTACTGCAGCGTATGCCTTCTCAGAGGCATCACAAAAACAATACAGTTCAATATTAGACGCTTCGTGCAAAAGAACTCTTCGAGGCACAGTTACAGGTTCTAGTTGAGAAATATCGTTGCTATAGTTAATCCATCGCTCCTTAAGCTCCGGAGGCACAGGATCATCCCACGATAACTGATATTTCCACAAATCTTGAATCAAAATTTTTGCAGTTATAATAAATGGCGACAACCACCCAAGGGGGTCGAAAATGCTTGACACACTAGACAAAATAGATCTTTTTGTAGGGAAGGCTCTGTGCTTATCCGAAAAATGAATGTTATACGTAAAGTCGTCGAGCGTTGGATTCCATCTCAATCCCAATACTTTAATAAATTTAGAATCGGCGGTACTAGAAGAACATGCGGACAAGCCCTCTGATTTGCGTAGTCTTTCCAACACAAACGAATTGTTAGTACACCACTTGTGCAATTTAAATTGTCCTCTTCTAAGGAGATCATTCAGTTCATGGATAAGATCAATCGCCTCCTCTTGCGTTTTAGCGCCAAACAGGCAGTCATCAACGTAAAAATTATGCATGATTAGATCAACTGCCTTCGGAAATCTCGCTGCCTCATCAATTGCCAGCTGCTTAAGTACTCGCGTAGCTAAATAGCTAACAGATGCGGTACCATACGTGACAGTACACAACCTATAAGTCGAAATTGGTTTAGTGGGGTCATCCCTCCACAGAATTTTTTGAAAATCTCTATCTGCATCATGAATCTCTATCTGGCGATACATTTTTTGTAAATCACTTGTAATTGCAATGTTATGACATCTAAATCTCAATAAAATAGCGAAAAGATCGTCCTGCACCTTTGGACCATTCATAAGCGTATCATTTAATGATACACCAGATGTAGTTTTTGCACTAGCATTAAAAACAACTCTTAATTTTGTGGTGGAACTAGACTCATTAATTACATGATGGTGCGGAATACAATAATGAGCATTTTCTTTGCATACCGTATTGTCGATTTCCATATGCCCAAGATCGAGATACTCTGTCATGAACTTTTTGTATTGCAAATAAATGTCAGGCATTTTTAGAAGTCTTTTTTCTAGACTATGAAACATTTTAAATGCGGTGGCCTTGGAGTTACCTAACAGTTTTCTATTAAATTTAAACGGAAGTCTAACAGAATACCTTCCTTCTTTATTGCGCGTATAATTTTCTAAGAAATGCGTTTCACAAAGCCTTTCTTCCCTTGTAAGCGATTGTGTTGACGGAATTTGTTCTAATTCCCAAAACGACTTAACTAGCTCATCTGTACTAACACTTAAACTATTAACAGAACTAGATTCTAAGTCACAACAGCTGAGCGTTGTGGCTCCTGCGATTATCCACCCTAATCTAGAACATACTGCGAACGGAAGATTTTCACCCCGTTTTATTACCTCTCCGTTTACAAGCGAAAAAAATACATTTACCCCAAATAGAATGTCTATGCTTTCTTTCTTAAAATAAGAGGGATCTGCTAACAATAAATCCTTATACTCATTAAAACATTTCACAGGCGTAGTTGAATTGGGCAATTCCCCACAAATTTTATCAATGACGTAAGCGGAGGTTACCATCTTAAATTCAGTGTCAAAATGAGAGGAAAATACTAACTCGACTGCTCCATTGCTTAGCGTATTATAACTTCCTAAACAGGAAACTGAAATTTGAGCAGGGTTAATTTTCAATCCCAATTGCTTGGCACATTCTTTCCTAATGAAATTTTTTTCTGAGCCCGTATCCAGCAAACATTTACAACTTATCCACTCATTTTTAGAATTTCTAATCTTAATTACAGCAGTGCATAAAAGAACAGATGAATTGCTATTATTCATACTAGTTCCCAATTGATTACCATATGAATTATTTGCACATACTATAGACGTAACTTCATTTTTGCGATTTAAATCTAAACTCGTTTCTACTGAACAAGGAATAAATTCTTTAGCACTTACAGAAGGAAACCTAGGTATCGACCTATTTTCATTTTCTTGATGTAACATACTGTGGTGCCTCTTCCCACATTTGAAACAAGTATTACCACTTTTACATTTTCTAATTAGATGCACATTAGAGAGGCAATTAAAACACAGTTTATTTTGTTTTACGAAATCAAATCTTTGCGGTACGGATAGACTGCGAAATTTTACACACTTTGATAAGTAATGATTATCTTTACAATATGAACATACAGAAACCGCAACCAAAGCGTTAACTTTAGAACTTGTGGGCTTTTGTACTTTACCGACTGAACCCTTACTGTTTTGAATTGTTCTAGCGTAACTTTTTAGAAACTCTATTAAATCCCTAAGTTTCGGAATTTCAGAATTCTTTGACTGGCGTTCCCACCATAATTTAGTGGAAGTATCTAATTTTTGTAATATTAAATACAACATTAAGGTATCCCCAAATTTATCAACCGATTGACCCAGCGTTTCTAATGAACGAATTATTTCATTGACATTATCTACGAAAGTCAACAAAGCAGAAGCGGATTCATTTTGAATGCTTTGAAGATCCAAAAAGCGTTTAATGTGAGCAAAAGTTTGCTCTCTTGTATTTGAGTATCGTTCATCTAACAAATTATACGCAATTTTAAAATTACTATCAGATATTGGAATAGAATTTACAATTTTCGCAGCATCACCTTTTAACGAGGTTTTTAAATATTGAAGCTTTTGAGCATCAGATAGAGATTCATTTTTTGTTACTGTTGCATTAAAAAGATCTTTAAACGTTAGCCAGTCGATAATATTGCCACTGAAATTGGGCAAGGAAAGTTTCGGCAGCTTTATTGTTTCACTTCCGTAATTTGTTTTATCTACGCTATTTAAACTGGAGATGTTTAACTCTGGTTTCTTCTGCTCGTTCAGTTTTTTCTCAGCACGAAATTTAATTAATATTACTTTTTCGTTATACGCAAAAACACTTTCTAACTCGCTATCTAATTCTTCAAGATTTTCAATTAGCGCTTCAACCTTATAGTCAATATCTTTCAATTCAGCCTCTTTTTGCTTTAACAGTTCCAAATTTTCAGATATTTCCTCAAAGTTAACGTCTTGTTCTTTTAGATTGCCTTCAATTTTCTTTATGTAATTTGTCACTGCTCTTCTTACGATAGAACGTTTTGCTTTCACGCGTGTCAACTCAATTTCACTTTCCTTCGCGTCTTTAGACATTTTCCGGTTATTTAGCAGTCACTAATTTCAAACTTGAAATTGCCACTCACCCAATTGCTACTCATGTACAGGATTCGAATCGTAATGCGTAAGTTATTTCACTCCATGCGTCTTCAACTTGCGTTACATTTCTTCACGAGCCATTCTTTTTAATATCCGGCTCGACGGACCATGTTCTTACCTCTAGGTAAGATTATCTTTTTCTATTAGCTGGTTTCTTGCGGTTGGCTCTACTCTGCAACGCAACACAACACAACCATTGAACTACAACAAAAGTGGACTGTATAACTTTTATTATGATAAATTTCATACACTTGAGAGCAGCATTCTTTCAGCCGCTCTGACCTTAAACTCCCTGAATTGGTTGCAGCCAGAGGTTTTTAACTAAACATAGGTGGCGCTTTAACAGGGGGGGATTCCACTGGATTCAAGAAAATTTCATAAAATTAGACATTTTTGTACATATTTTGTTGTTTTTTACCTAAAAAAGTCGACACAAATCCTTTGACCCCCCCCCCCCCCCTTCGAAAAACTTTTAAATGACGGAGAACTGAGTCTAAAGCATTTTTTTTTTCTGCATAAATAATACAGTTGTCCCATTCTTCCTGACTCTTCCATAAAGGTGAACTGATTTTAAATAATAGTTCACCATTAACACAATATTTAGCATAACCTATAAAAAAAATTAAAAAATCATCCCCCCCCCTGAATTCCTTGGCATTCATTTGAATTTTGGCGTCTTGAATTCAAGTTACGTTTTTCGCGATCACGAATTGCGATTGGACCTTACTCGTTGGGTTTCTTGTTTCTACTACTAGCTTTTGTAGCAAACATAATTTGAATTCCAGACGACAAAATTCAAATGAATGCCCAGGGGCTAGATGCTAGATGTTGAGGGCTAGATCGCTGGATGTCTTTTTAAAGGCGAAGCACCCGCGCGCGGAGAACGGAGCAATTAGTGATGGCACAATCCGATTCCGATTCCGAGTCATAACTGACTACAACTGTATTATGTCGAGGGATCTGCATACTAAGTGCCTTGCCTCCATTATTTTTTATACCGATAGATGGCAGCACCACCACCGGATCCAACAGTTAATGAGAATTTTGAACTAATCCAGGAGCTAATAGCTACCTGAAATTAGCACCCCCAGAGGTATCGTTTCACTTGGAGGACATTGAGACCACGAGCATATTTAACGTCGCCCAGTCCCCTTTAATGACGACGGTGGGTCTTCGACCATCGAGGTTCGAACCCGAGGCCCTCCGGCTCCGACTCCGACACTCTACCGATCGGCCTACCACGGCCCCTGATGGCACAATAAAGTCAATACTGATAACATATTTTAGGAAAAATAATTAAGGTGATCGTCTTTTTAATGTAAACACTTTGGCCTCTCCGGAAACAGAGATTTCGGCTACGCCGCAGACGTGACTATCCCCAAAATTTTAGCGCGTCTGTGGTCATTCCATTCACTGTCAAAAACTTCCCAAATTAGTTCTTCAACCCTTGGTGTTCCACAAGTAGGAAAATTATCTCAAACTAATGCTCATTAAGAATATTTTTCGGCAAATCATTTTTGCATTTTAATGAATGTCATCAACCCACTTTGCACTTCCAAATTGCATAATTCCTTGTAATTTTTACACCTTGATGCATAGTTAATAGTTTCATCATTGCATCTTGTTCATTTTGAAAATTTTACTTTTTCATTGTTTGACCTTAATGTCAAGGTGACACAACAGCAATGTTTATTTGTTTCGGATTAGGAAGAAGATGCAACTGCGCGAGAGCAGACATCACATGTATCAAGA